>NC_134356.1:114172962-114362962 GCF_048569485.1 Anomaloglossus baeobatrachus | reverse complement strand
AGATAGATAGATAGATAGATAGATAGATAGATAGATAGATAGATAGATAGAGGGATAGATAGATAGAGGGATAGATAGATAGATAGATAGATAGATAGATAGATAGATAGATAGATAGATAGATAGATAGATAGATAGAGGGATAGATAGAGGGATAGATAGATAGATAGATAGATAGATAGATAGATAGATAGATAGATAGATAGAGGGATAGATAAAGGGATAGATAGATAGAGGGATAGATAGATAGAGATAGATAGATAGATAGATAGATAGATAGATAGATAGATAGATAGATAGATAGATAGATAGATGAGGATTGGTCTGGCCCACCGGGAAACCAGAAGATCCTCCGATGCACCTGCCCGCTCCCAACCCCAGCAGCTCCTGCCTCTTTCATATTAGTTGCTGGTGCACCTAGCAGAGTGCGCTGTATTCTACACCAGGTGGTGCTTACAGGCGGATGCACAACACCTGCTGCTGTCTGCGTCTATGGATCTCATTACACTGACTGATAGAGGATCTGTCATGTGCAGTGTATTATATAAAGGATGTGTCCTCTGTAGTGTAATATATATAGAATGTATATCTCCAGCCTTGATAACTGCACCATCCTGCCCTATGGCCTCACTTCTAGCACTCTCACACCCCTCTAATCTATCCGAAACTCTGCTGCCCGACTAATTCACCTGTCCCCTCACTATTCCCCAGCCTCTCCTCTCTGCCAATACCTTCACTGGTTTCTCATTACCCAAAGACTCCCATTCAAAACATTAACCATGACATACAAAGCCATCCACAACCTGTCTCCTCCCTACATCTGTGACCTAGTCTCCTGGTACTTACCTGCACGTAACCTCCAAACCTCCCAAGATGTCCTTCTCTACTCCCTTCTCATCTCCTCTTCCCACCATCGTATCCAAGATTTCTCCCGTGTCTCCCCCATACTCTGGAACTCTCTACCCCAGCTTTCACCTACCGTGGAAACCTTCAAAAGAAACCTGAAGACCCACCTCTTCTGACAAGCCTACAACTTGCCGTAATCCTCAGTCCGCTATAGCACCGCATGACCATCTCTACCTTCACCTACGGTATCCTCCCCATCCCTTGTAGACTGTGAGCCCTCTCGGGCAGGGTCCTCTCCCCTCTAGTAGGCTGTGAGCCCTCTCGGGCAGGGTCCTCGCCCCTCCTGTAGACTGTGAGCCCTCTCGGGCAGGGTCCTCTCTCCTCCTGTAGACTGTGAGCCCTCTCGGGCAGGGTCCTCTCCCCTCCTGTAGACTGTGAGCCCTCGCAGGCAAGGTCCTCTCTCCTCCTGTAGACTGTGAGCCCTCGCGGGCAGGGTCCTCTCTCCTGCTGTAGACTGTGAGCCCTCGCGGGCAGGGTCCTCTCCCCTCCTGTAGACTGTGAGCCCTCTCGGGCAGGGTCCTCTCTCCTCCTGTAGACTGTGAGCCCTCGCGGGCAGGGTCCTCTCTCCTCCTGTAGACTGTGAGCCCTCGCGGGCAGGGTCCTCTCCCCTCCTGTAGACTGTGAGCCATCTCGGGTAGGGTCCTCTCTCCTCCTGTAGACTGTGAGCCCTCTCGGGCAGGGTCCTCTCTCCTCCTGTAGACTGTGAGTCCTCGCGGGCAAGGTCCTGTCGCCTCCTGAAACAGTCTGTGCCTAGTTTTGTTTATGATTATTGTACTTGTCCCTACTATGTATACCCATTTTCACATGTAAAGCGTCATGGAATAAATGGTGCCATCATAATAAATAATAATAGATAGATGATAGAGGGATAGGTAGATAGAGATAATACATATGTAAATAGACAGATTGATAGGGATCTGAGAGAGGATCTCTATCTCCACTTGCACTATATGAAAGGACTTTTCTCCGATGGAGGAACCTTCTGCAGACTGATTTTTTTCTTTTCTTGTCCATACCGTTTAGTTCTGCTTTCTTTACAAGTCCAGGGAAGGTAAAGACATGAATATTTGGAGGCAGTTTCTTATCGCTAAATGCCACGACTTCTTGGCTCTTATTGGTGGAGAACGCTCCGATACTCTCAGTCGGACATTGTAGCAGAGACTGACGCTTAGTTTCAATGTCAGTAAAGACGATAAAGCTCCCACACGGGTGGCACACTGTATTACGGGTGATAAATGTGACATATTTCTGGTTAATTCCTTGGACCCATCTACAAAAGAAAAAAATGGCACTGTTATAGTGAATGTTGTAAAAGGTGTAATATTTCCATTAAATCACATTTCTTCCATTGATGGTGACCGATGTCTGAATACAGGACTGGATAATAATAAGCTCCTGAGCTCCCCCTAGAGGTGACTGGTGATATGTTCATTCTATTATTAACCCCTTAAAGGGGCTGTCGACCTACATAAAACCTGCTATAAAGTTCACCTATTGGTATAATAATAAATGGTCCCAGCACAGGCGGCTCCGGTGGTGTCCAGTGATACTGGATGTAATGACATCCTGTTGTTATCTGCCTGACTGCTGAGGCCTGTGATTGGCTGCAGCTGTCAGGTGACTGCATGGATTGTGCCTCTGATGACGCTGCAGGCGGTCACATTACAGAAGTAGCGGTTGTCATCACCTCATCCTGACGAGTATCGCCTATTATTTTATCATTAGTCCTTATTACAGCAGTTTATATTTAAAGGGATTATTTGGCTTAAACAAACATGTTACAGGAGCATGGAGGAGGTGAAAACAAAAAATCCGGCATAGCCAGAGCGAGGATCCAGCGCTGACGTCATCCGTGTTCTGTCACGCGAAGGCCTGTGATTGGCTGCAAACATTGCGCTATTCCAGTCACCTGACTGCTGCAGCCAATCACACGGTTCATCTGAACGCCAAGTTTGTGGCGCTTTTGTGGAATGGGGGTGTGAAAGCCACGAACGAGCGTCACCTCTGTACAGGATAGAGATCAGATCTATTTATTATAATACTCTGGAGACGCCACAAAGTTTTACACAATACATTTTTCCATGGTTTTTGTGCTTGTTTCCTCCCCGGGGCTCATTCTCATTGTACAGTAAAAGTACCAAGTGACCTAACATAACGTCTGATACCGGCAGACGGGCGACATCTGTACCTGACATGTAGGGGGAGGCTGGCGGGCTCCATGGCTGTCCGCGGGTGCAGATAGAGGCGCACACAGCACTGGCACCAAGATAGTGTACAGCCGTTGCTAAGAAACACAAACAGTCCACCTATTGCATGCGCGCGACTTTCTTCCCCCACAATTCATTGCGTTTCTGAAGTCGGGTGTACGCTTCTCGGCTTCAAAGGCGCACTGCGCATGTCCGGAAAAGAAACCTGACGTCAACGGAGATCTGAAGCTATACCTTCGTCTCTGTTTCCGGACAAGTGAAAAGGTTTTGGTACCGTATTTCCGGACATGCGCACTGCTCTAGTTACCTGAAGACTCCCGAACGCTGGAACTGCCAAAAAGAACTACTACGCATGCGCACTCTTGAAACTCGCACACGCCTGCAAACTACGCATGCGCAGTACCATTTTTTTGTGCTCGCCATTCTGAGGTGGATAATGGCTTGTTCTGGCTTTCGCTTCCTCGGCATCTTTTCAGTTCGGTGTTTGATGCCGGAGAGAAAGACAGGAGGCGCCTTGTAGTGGCTGTCGTGCTGGTCAGCAGGTGAGCCCAGTAATGGCAGTCTGGGGGGTGGCGGGCAATCAATGCTGCTAGTCATGGGCCACCACTCAGCAGGCGGGGGCAGTGGTCAGACATGGCATCCTCACAGGGCAGGTCAGTGTGGAGGGCGATCACTGGGGCTGCTCCATCATCATCAACAATCTTCCTCAGGTTATGTTCACACGGAGTCCTTCCTTTTTTTTTTTTAATATGAATTATGATTTAATGGTTTAATTTTGTTGTTTTTTTCCACTCCAAAAGCGGGAGAAATGTTTTACCACTATTAACACCTAGAAAAACTCAGAGATGCCCGGACCCTTATTTACTGCTCGCGGCATAAGGCCCTGTGCGCACAATGTGTTTTTTACCTGCGGGTTTTTTTGTGTTTTTTGCTGCAGAAATTTCTTGAGAAAATGGTTAACCTATCTGCAGACATTCCCCAGCAAAACCTATGGAAAATTTTTTTATCTGTGCGCACACTGCATTTTTTTTTTATTTATTTTTTTTCTGCAGAATTTCTTGGCAAAAAGAATGAGCATGTCACTTCTTTTCTGCAGGTGCCTGCATTTTTTGTCATAGATAATGGTAAAATAATGCAAGGACCAAACTGCGGCAAAAACACTGCGTTATTGGAGTGTTATTTTTGAACGCAAGTGTGCTAATCTTTCAGACTCAAAAAAATTCTTGAGAAAAATCCTTTTTCTAGTGCACACAGGGCCTTATTAGGCTGTGCCCATGTGTGTGCGCTCTGCACCGCAGCGTAAAGTCACTGCACGTCCGCTTCAGAGCGCAACTGAAAAGCTCTGTTCTGAAAGTTTGCTGAGTGCAGAATTCGTGCGCTCTGGACGCTGCCTCTCCCATAGACGAAGTGGAGACAGCGTGCAAAGCGCACCAAAGAAGTCACATGTTGCTTTTTAGAACGCAGCGATTTGGCAGCAGCCGATGCGCTGCATTCTAATCCGCAATGTGGCCATGGATTAGGCACAATCTTCATAGATTGTGCTTGGGACGTAAGATGCATGCAGTTATGCTGCGGTGCAGAACGCAGCGTAACTGCATGACAATACACTATGTGGGCACATAGCCTAACAGCAATGTAACATCTCCGCTTTCTAAGGCCCATGTATAATCTCGGCTAAACAAGGAAAAAAAAAGCATTGTGAATTAAGATTTTCTGCACGGTGTTTTGTTGTGGGGTTTTTTTTTTTTTTTTTTCTTCTGAGCTGCAGTCACTTAAAGGGCCTGTCAGGTCCAATATGCAGCCAGACCCACGAGTAGTTCTGGGTGTATATTGCTAATCCCTGCCTAACCGCCCCTGTATACACTAGCTTAGAGAGATCTTTAGAAAAAGTATTTCTAAAGATCTTTTACTGTATGCTAATGAGCGAGGGCACTAGTCCCAAGGGCGTTGCTTCCCCTGGCTAGTCAGCACCAATTAGCATGTTAGTATGTCCCTGTGGGTGTGCTATCATGCTAATGAATACTCAGCGTTACAGGATGATCTCACTCACCTCTCCGCCGCCCCACACTGGAGTTGGACTTGGTGTGCATGACTCCGGAGTTTCGGTCATGCGTACTGATACCGGTTTTATGCGTCCTGGCTTCATACTGAAGTAGTGTGCTTGACCGGAAGGCCGGGGTCATGTGCACTGAGCCGAAATCCTGCGTCGGGTGGAGAGGTGAGTGAGATCATTCTCTGACGCTGCGCACTCATTAGCATGTTAGCATGGCCACAGGGGTGTACTAACATGCTATTGGGGCCAACTAGCAAGGGAAGCAATGTCCAGGGGACTAGTCCCAGGCCTCATTAGCATAATATAAAAGATCTTTAGAAATGCTTTTTCTAAACATCCCTTTATCTATGCTAGTGTATACAGGGACGGTTAGACAGGGATTAGCAGTATACACCCAGAACTGCGCGAGGTACTGGCTGCATATTGCACCTGGCAGGTTCCCTTTTAATTCAGTTTAAACACGCAGACCAAATTAAGCGATGCGCTCTAATGGATTGCTTGGTGTGCGTAACCTGCCATGGTGTTTACATTAAGATAATCTCGCCCTTTGAGCGAGCGTCTTGCTTGTTCAGTGTACATGGCATAATGATTGTGTGACTGATCGCTCCTGGCTTCTCTATGGCAGGCAGATCTGCAGTCCCTTACAGGCCCTCCTCTGGCAGAGCCCCTCCAGATTTACTGTAGTCACTAGGTAAAAAGGCGACTTCAGCTGGATTTACAGTGGGGTTGTGAGGGCTGCTATAGGAAATATGGAACTCCTGAAAGAAACTTTGCTGCGGACACACAAGCCCTATTACCTAGAATAGATCTGCGTGGTTTCCATTGAGGAGCCTCTCAGATTTTTGGGGGGTTTGAACATAACTTGTATCTTTGGTTAACATGTCTAAACTGCCTATGGACGTCTATATGTAACAGGCCAGGGATAATGAAAATATACAATAATGTGGTGTGAAATACCATTTTGGAGCTGGCATAGATCTACTGACTCCAAAACCCTGGAATTCCCCCAAAAACTAAATCTATTTGTCTTGTTGGTCATGGTCAGTTTTGAGTAGACCCAAATCCTCCTCAAACACTCCTCTCCCTTTCTATAAGTCGTCTACCTTGTGGCTTACGTGAGGTTTAGAAAAATACCTGTGGACATAATAATAATAATAATAATAATAGAGCCTGTTACTTCTGTGCAGAGCGGATCCAGAAGGAAACCTCACCAATGCCAAATCAAACCTCTTATATAGCGCCATTAATGCCACAGCGCTTTAGACGTGATCATCACTGTCCCTAATGGGGCTTAGTCTGATTTCCCTATCAGGATGGCTTTGGAGTGTGGGAGGAAACCAAAATATCTAGAGGACCCAATGCAGACATGGGGAGAACATACAGGCTCCTTGCAGGTGTTATTCTTGGCGGAATTTCCACCCAACAGTGCTAACCACTGAGCCACTGTGCTGCCCACCCTCTTCTGTAACCTTTACAGGAAAATAACCATAACCCCCACCCCCATTTGATCTTTTTTTACCCCCAAAAAGTTTTTCCTGAAGCAGTTTCCACTTTGAAGGTGTTGCTATGCTAATTTGGGAGGAACAGGGCATGGCAGCGCCTGCATGTGTAATTCATGAAAAAGCACTCTAGAAATTGGTCCCTGACTGGAGTACCTCTGTGGTGCACGGCACTTGTAAGATGCGCCTAGTTTTACGTCCCTTTCCTAATAGATGAGGTGCATCTTACTCCATGGCTTTCTCGCTAAGGTTGGTGTGCACAACGCCATTCTTAATAAACCAGGGCCGTGGTTTGTGAATACTGTACGTCAAAAATAACTCCGTGTGAACCTATCCTGGGGGTGACACCGCGCTCAGCAGCTGGTCATTTTAGGCCAAAACTCTTCCCAGTGCAATTGTTTGCCAACTGTGCAGCCGTTGACCCTCCGTATGTGGGCCTCACCCTTGTAAAACGTGGTGGGCCTGTGGATATTGGTTGTAGAGGAGCAGGCACCCCTCATGTTTAAAGGAGGACACGATTACTTCCTGATTATTCTGGATCTTATCCTAGTGACTTACCCTGTGGATACCCCCATTGTATGGAAGATGTGGGTGGGTGTATACTTTTATCTTATGGGTGGACCAGCTATCTGTCTGTGTATTGCGGTCTTTGAAATATTTTGCTAGGCTTTTAAAATGTATCTATTTTTTTTATTTCTTTTGGAGGCGCACTTTTCACTATTTTCTATGTTCATCTTTCTTGTGGCCTTCAGGTCCCTGTATGGACCAGCTCCAGGCTCGTTTCAGAAATTCTGCATTACTTGCACTATGTTCCAGGGTGACTCCTTTCATTCCACTTAATCGTCATTGCACCACAGCCTGGTAAGGTAAGGGTAAGCCCTTCTCCATGTGCATTATTTCTCTTTGCTGACACCTTTAGGACATGGTACATGGCTTGCTTGTATGTGGGTAGATGTGTGCCTCTACTGAGTGAGTGCCTGTGTGTTTTCATATAGAGCGTCATCTTGTAATAAACAAATCCTTTATTCTTGCCAGGTAACGAGTATAGTCTGGAATTCCACAGGAAAGACCGCGTCTGTAATGGCATCAAGACAACCTGATGTGCCTGGTAACTTACTGTGCATGGTTCTCTATGGACCGTATATGTGAAAGCCATGGTCGGGCTATAGGCTGTGTTCAGGTGCACCAGTTATGTGCCTCTTGATACAATTGAAGCTAGCACGATCTTGTCCATAAACCAGACTGGTAGTACACACTGTGTCTTCTGGAGCCGACCTCTGCCTAGCCTCTCGACCTGTATGTAACGCAGACAGGACATAAGCCCTGAGGTTCCGCAGCAGCACTACTCATTGTTTCTCCATGGAATACATCCCACTCTTTTAATGAGAATGCCCACTACATGGAAAACCCCTGTTTATTCCCCTTGTTCGTCCCTGAAAAAATAAAACTAATCTCCTCCAGCACAGCCGCGGTTCCAGTGATGTCTGAAGCAGTGTTCTCTGGGCCCGTGGGACCTTATGACTTGTAACCCCCTGCGACTAATCAGCGCCCGGTGGCTGTCTGTCTCCCCGCCTTCAGACATTTGAACAGGATGCGAGCGCTGCGCTGACCTCCCACTCAAAGGTCTGAAGGAAGCTGACACTGATGGTCGCGAGGCCTGCGTGTCATAGTGTCACATGGGCCCTGGGGATGTGGCTTCAGTGTTGAAACCGCGGCCGCTCTGGAGGGGAGTAACGAACGTGGGGAATGAGTAGGACTTGTCCAAGTAGTGGACGTCCCTTGTAAGTGTCACAGCTTGGTGCGTTGAGAAACTGCTGGAGGCAGAATTACCATTTTCCAGTTTATAAGTGTCTTTATTTTCTGTCTACAGCTTTCTCTCAGTGACTTCGTTTACTCCTCAGTGAGTTTCTCGTTGTGTGTAGGTTGAAGCTTGATTGTTTGCCTTTTTTTGTGTTTGGCTTATTGTCCACTTATGTACCAGACTAAGCAGCTTGTATTCATAGATCTGCTGGAACTGATCAATCTCCGTGACCCAAACATTAAGCCTGGGCACCGGCCTGTTACGTGTTGGGCTGCCGTAGTTAACCCTTTCTGGTGGAGGGCATTTTACAGCTATTTTTTACCGCAGTGGGGAGATGAGCAGGAGACTCTGCCCCGGTGTGGTGGATTCCTGTGTGATGTCCACAAGTCTCTAGAAGTGTGTGTTCTGCTGTTGTCTCTGCTGATGTGCTGGTCTGAGGAATGTTTCTATCGTCTTGCTCTGCTTTGGTTGTGGTATGGTGCTATGGGTTTAAGCTTCTCGTCCATTAATAATTGTTCTGTCTATAACTAGGTTTTTGTAGTAAGTAGTTGTTTGTCTCCAGCCATTGAGCACGGCTCAACTGGGCTTCTAGGTAAAATGTCCCTGCCAATTGGGATGCACCGTCGTACTTTCAGCTATGACGATGCCCTGGAAGATACGGCACCGATGACTCCACCGCCATCGGATATGTGCAGTAACACCCTGTGGAGAGATCCTGTAATCCCAGAACGCAAATACCAAAAGCTGTCTAAGGTATGTCGGGATGAGACATGAAGACCTGATTCCAGGCCAAGCCTTTATATTCTGCAGTTAAGAGGCTGTGTAAAAATTAAACCCACTGGTGGCAGACACCCCTATTTCTAAATTCCCATGGAATACACCGTCTAATGGAGACATCGCCCTCTGAGGCATTTGCAGCAGATACATCGGACATGCCCTAAATGTATAATGGACGCTGGCACACTTCTCTGTTAAGACAATGTGGCCACCTCTCCCCACGGTGTGCAGGAGAAATGCAAGTCCCAACAGTGGGACTACATCGATCAGTTACAGTGAGGGAAATAATGATGTGATCCCTTGCTGATTTAGTGAGTTTGCCCACTGACAGACATGAACTGTCTATACATTTTAAGGGTTGGTTAATTGTATAAATTTATTTGCATTTTGCAAAGAGAAATAAGTATTTGATCCCTGTCAAACAAAACTTAATACTTGGTGGCAAAGCCATTGTTTGAGATGCCCAGTTTAATACTACTGTAAATTCTGAGACTTGTACTTAAAATGAGTCTGTCCTTCTAGTGGTGTCCAACATGGCTTCATTCTTATACATTAGACCAATGAGGTACAAGAAAGGGAGAACTATAAATATATAAAGGACCAAAAGAAAAACTCCAAAAAGTTATTACATGAATAAAAACAGTTATAAAAAGCTATGTAGCTTTGAAGATGGCCACTACAGATCAGACACGGTCATGTGAGTGCAGCACAGCGAGTGAGAGGTTAGTGGGATACTTTGATATTTAGCTGACAGGCATAGTAGCCAACTTTCTGGATGGTAGTGGCATAAATGAACTAACAGGACTCTGTTCCTTCTTACGCCTGCCTACCAGTGGAGGTGCACCATAATGTTTTGGGTACCTCCCGCTCCTTGTTGACTGTCCTTATTCTATCTCTCAACTGCCGTTATTGCTAAAGAGGGCAGTCGCCATAAATGGTGCCAATCGTCTCGGGTCAGTATTAGAAATGGTGATTTCCATAAAAATAAATGGAACAGCTACTCAGAATAATTATATCCTAGGGGCCGAGTAAAAACAAAAGCAAGGTTAAAATAACTGAAGGCCTAAATAAGTTATCCCTTGCTGGGCTCATCCAGAGAAGAATCCTGACATGTTTCTCTCCCCCTCAACCCCCCCCCCCCCCCATATTTTTTTTTCTTAGGGGTTCACCAGGGGAAATTCAGTGGATTTAGTGATAGATCCAAACAGCATAAAGGCCCTCTTACATATTTTTATGCTCTTGCGACCCATAGGGATATATCAGTGGCCCAGTATGGGCAGTCTGTGATGGGCAGCCCCGTTCCACTCTTCAGGTGACCAGCACTTGTGGGGAGTGTATATTCCTGAAGGTGGGCGCCCAGTCACTGCACTATGGCTGACCTGCCCATACTGGGCCACTGATATTGCCCTAAGTTTGGATCTATCACTAAATCCACTGAATTTCCCGAGATGAGCCCCTAAGAAAAATATAGGGGAGGACAAACCTCAGGATTCTTCTCTGGATGAGCCCAGCTGATAAGTTATCCCTTGCCGGAATCTTTATCTGAGCCTTCAGTTATGGTGGTATTGATATTAGTGCTCTAACTTTGCTTTTTTTTTTTGTTTTTGTTTCTTACTCGGGTCCCCTAGAATATAATTATGCTGGGTAGCTGTTACCATTTAGTTTTATGGAAACTGCTGTGACTTTATAATACTGACGATTTGGCACTATTTATTCCTTCCTTGGTGGCGAGTGCCCTCTTTGGCAATAACGACAGTGGAGGGATAGAATAGGTACAGCCAATCAGGAGTGGGGGGTACCCAAAACATTATGGTGCACCTCCGCTGGTAGGCAGGCATAAGGGAAAGAACAGTCCCGTTCATTTATGCCACTACCATCCAGAAAGTTGGCTACTATGCCTGTCTGCTAAATATTATCACAATATCCCACTAACCGCTCACTTGCTGTGTTGCGCTCACATGACCATGTCTGATCTGTAGTGGACATCTTCAAAGCTACATGGCGTTTTATAACTGTTTTTAATCATTAAAGTAATAAAATGTTTTTATGGCTTCTTCTTTCTTATACCAGACATAATCCATAGACGTGTGTGTACGACGCAACTGTGTTTTCAGTGAAAAAGCAAAGCACTTTTTCTAGTATGGGCACCTACAGAAAAACAAATGCAGATGGGGAAACTGCCTTGTGCCTTTTTGCAAAGGGAACATTGCCTCTTGGGGGCACTTTGCACACTATGACAGCGCAGGTGCGATGTCGGTGGGGTCAAATTGAAAGTGACACACATCCGGCATCGCAGGCGATATCGTAGTGTGTAAAGCCTTTTTGATACGATTAACGAGCGCAAAAGCATCGTAATCGTATCATCGGTGTAGTGTCGGTCATTTCCATAATTTGGAAATGACCAATGTTACGATGTTGTTCCTGCGGCAGCACACATCGCTGTGTATGAAGCCGCAGGAGCGAGGAACATCTCCTACCTGCGTCCTGCGGCTCACGCCAGCTATGCGGACGGACGGAGGGATGTTTACGTCCCGCTCATCTCCGCTTCTATTGGCTACCTGCCGTGTGACGTCGCTATGACGCCGCACGACCCACCCCCTGAGGAAGGAGGCGGTTTGCCGGCCAGAGCGATGTCGCAGGGCAGGTGAGTGCATGTGAAGCTGCTGTAGCAATAATGTTCGCTAAGGCAGCAATCACAAGATATTGCAGCAGGGGCGGGGACTATCGCGCTCGGCATCGCAAGCATCGGCTTGCGATGTCGTAGTGTGCAAAGTACCCCTTAGAGTAAGGCTATGTTCCCACTATGAGTATTTGGTGAGTTTTTAATATTGCAGATTTTCTGCACCTGGTATCTTAATTTGTTACAATTTCATTGCATTTTTTTTTTTGTCTTATTAGTGTTCTGTTTTCAATAAAGATGGTTTTGATACTTGCCTTTGATAACTTTGTACCAATGTGTAGGTTAGATTGCATTTTCAGAGCAGGAATGCCCTAAATGCATGTGCATTCATTACCAGTGGATGATCTGCATCTGATGCAAGTGTATGGGTAAATCTGCACATAAAACCTGACATACCTGCAAGAGGCATTGATATAGTGTGATTTGAAGCTCACTGCTGGTCAGTTTACGCTCAGTGATAAAGAAGCGCCATGGACAGCAGACTTCTATTAATCTCATCCAGTTTGCTGGAATTGTTAGACAACGCTGTTTTTTTTTTTTTTTTTTGTTTTTTTTTCTCTTCTCAGTGAAAAATACTAGTCGTCAAAAACTCACTAAAAACTCATCATCTGCACACAGCCTAAGACTTTTATATATTAAGAAAACCTGATCACCAAGCCATTATTTCTCATGTCTTCCTTTTTTCTTCCATCATAATTCCATCCCCATTCTGTGACCCTATACATTTGCCCCCTCTTGGAGCAGGTTGAGGATGGCGATAGTGGCCTTCCACCACCTGCTTTGCCCACATCCACTTCTGTTGAGAAGGCCCCTGTGGTGAAAGCCAAAGCAACATCCGTCATCATGAACTCGCTTATAACAAGTAAGGTCGTCTCCTTGGGTTATGTGAAACATGCATTACCTGTTATGTACCGGTGCAGGGGGGGGGCTTGCTCCTGTGGAGTTTGCCGTGGAAAACCTGCGGATGTATCTGGCTGTTCTAGATAAATCTGCAGGTTTTAGCGAGTACAGACACTCCCCATGTTATCCTATGGGACATGGGTAGTGTCTGTGTCCATGCTGCAGTATGTGCGCTGCGGAATATGCTGCGGATGTCCTGCAGCTGCACATAACTGCATGTGCATTATTGCTGCGGAAATGCCGGCGCTCCACTATGGTGATAGAGGCCGAGACTTCCGCAGGAATGTCCGCAGGTTTACCGCAGCTATTTCACTGGAATCCCGCAGCTATGGATTACGGGGAGAAGCTGCGGGAAACCTGCAGACATACTTGCGGATATATCCGCAGGAGCAATCTCCCGTGGGCACATAGCCTTAGAGATATGGCTCTCGTCCAGTGGACAGAGGTTATGGTCATGGCTGATGGCCAGTTTGGCATGGCGGTACTTCTTCTGAAATCTTCATGATTGTGGCAGTGACACAGATATGCCCCTGTGGGATAAAAGTACCTTTTTAAAAGTAAAGATGTCAGAAGCTGCGTATCCAGCTTGATGTCATTTAACACTTGGTCTGCTTGTCATTGTCCGGTATGGCTGTGCACTGTGGCCGCGCTGGAGCAGAAGGCTTCGGTCAGTCTCTGGCTTTGGCACCTGCTTGAAAGCTGTGTGTGCAAATGTCTCCCCTTACAGAGCATACACAGGAGAGCATTCAGCGATTCGAGCAGCAGGCGGGCCTCAGGGATGCTGGCTACACTCCACACAAGGGCCTTACTGCTGAAGAGACCAAATACCATCGCGTGGCGGAGGCCCTGCATGTAAGACTTGGAGCTCGCGCTCTTCCTGTGCTTGATTCTGTCCCCCCCCCTCCTTATTGTGCACCTTGCCTGTCCTCCATGTGCTGTATCTGCTCATGGGGAAATTAGGCTTTTGTGTTGCTGATTCCCTCCTATTTCTGCTCAGTGGTGTTTTTGTGCTGTGCCTGTCTGCATGTTTCTATTAATATGGTGTGACCTCGTTCAGATGAGTGACATTTAGTATTCTAGTGATCTTGTGACCAATTTAGTCTCCTTCCATTCTTTAGTGCGTCTAGATGCAAATATATATAGTTTCCTTTTTCTGCTCGTGCAGTCTTTGCCATTTAACATTCCAAATTGCTGTTCTGAACAGAGCCGGCCACCGCAATTGCTTCTCTGGCTGCGTTTGTGTAAGGCTACGTTCGCAGATTCAGTTTGATGCTGCAGAATCTCTGCACCTTTTTCTTGCTTTTTTTTTTTTATTGGTATTTTGAGTCTTTCTGGTATTGACCTCCTTAGGTGTGGACTACATGCGTTTTTGGTGCACTTCCACCACGCCTTTAAGGTCTGTAAACCAAACCTCTGACTCTCGACTCCTCAATTTCCCCGACTCCAAACACCCCTCATACATGGCTCATATTTTAGTGATACTGTATCTATAGTAAAATGGTAACATCATTATTATGGTACAACAATCAAGCTGTTTAAATAGAACACCAAATTTATTTATTGGAATACAAGTTTAGAACACACTTTTTATTAAATTATAAATATGCAATACACTATGCAGTAAGTGTGGGGGAGGAGCTACAGTTTTCAACAAAAATGGACTAACATTTGTGCAGTCTATTAATTTGTTCTGAGAAATAGTATGGCCTCCATCAGATCCTCCTTCATAGCTAACTTCAAATCTGATCTAATTATTATAAACCCAGAGAACAGCCTCTATGCACTAATGTGCGTAGGTGGCAAAGTAGTGATCACATGGGCAACATCTAACAGTATCGGGGTATAAAGGAATTTCTTCATGCAGTCAGTTTTGATGAATGGTTGAACTCTTCTACTTTGAGAATAAGTGAAAGATTTGGCTGAAATATGGTCAATCTGTATACTATGGGAGTGGAATATAATATATAAGATTTTATATACCGTATTTTTTGCTTTATAAGACGCACCTTATAATAAGACGCACCCCCAAATTTGGTGAAGGAATAGAGAATTTTTTAATAAATGGGGTCGTCTTATAATGCCAGTGTCCGTCTAACAAATAATATAGGGTATATGTCCCTCATAGCCCCCTCATCCTAAAATTAGCCCCCTTAATCTGGATATGGCCATCTTATATTGAACACGTCCCCCAGTGATGCCACATTTCCACTGTGGCGGGCACACAGGCCCACTGTGGCGGGCACACAGGCCCACTGTGGCGGGCACACAGGCCCACTGTGGCGGGCACACAGGCCCACTGTGGCGGGCACACAGGCCCACTGTGGCGGGCACACAGGCCCACTGTGGCGGGCACACAGGCCCACTGTGGCGGGCACACATCACCCTCTGTTAGATATCGCCCCCATGTTGCTGCTTTTAGTAAAATAAACTTTCCTTACCTTCTGCAGCACTGTCCTGTCTCGTGTCTACCTCCTCGGGGTTGAGCTCCTCCTGTCTCCTGCACTTCCTACTTCCTGGTTCTCGGCGCCGGTCATGTGATGGGGACAGCAGAGAAATCTCTGCGTGCCTCATCACAGCAGCAGGAGGGAGACCGGGCAGACACGCAGGAGGAGGTGAGTAAAGAGTTTATTATTTTATTATGGGCAGCAGCATGGGGGCCATATCTAACACAGGAGGAGGGGGCATGTGCGATCAAAGGTAAGCACAGGCAGATATATGCCCTGCTGCCCCAGCCCATCAGTTCGATGCAGTTTCAGCACCACGCTGCTGATGGACAGCGGCTGTGCATATTATATGAGCGGGAGATGGGGGTCTAACGCTGCCGCCCGCAGCTTCACCTGCCCCCAGCACCGCTCCAGAGCTTCCTGCACCTCCACTGGTGTGTGTGTGTGTGTGTGTGTGTGTGTGTGTGTATGTATAATATTAATTATACACACACCCCCCCCCCCCTCCCGTATATTCGGATTATAAGACGCACCCCCTACTTTCCCCCAAAATTTGGGGGAACAAAAGTGCGTCTTATAAAGCAAAAAATACAGTAATTTTATTTTTTTTTCTGTATTTGGGTAATGAAGCAATTTCTTCAATTCAGCCACATGTGTCCATTGACCTTCATTTATTGTTACCTGAGGGTTGGCCATGCCTACAAGAAAATGTATCGGCTCAAGAAATCGCTCAATAATTTAAATAAGTGCTGCCCCACCAAGTGGCTTGATTGACAATTGCCCCTTTTCCAGCATATCTCCAAGATTGAAACAATTTTAGGGGTTGTGGCAGCAATACCCAATTTTCTCCCCTTTCCAATCTGTTCCTTTTGCAGACTCTCCTAGTGCCATCTGCAGCGTGTGCACAACACAGCGCTTGTAATGAATAGAGTGAAGTGAAACAGCTTCAACAAGATCTAATTCTGAAGCATGGTTTTGCTGTTCTTCGGTAGCAATATCTGTTTGTTCCTCAGGCACAGGACTGGTGTCTCCATCTCACACATTGTGAAGTTGAAGTTTCCTTCTAGCCGCTGTTCACCTTCATTGCTCTCATTCATCAGTTTCATTGTATTGATGTTTTGAAGCCTTGTCCATTACAGTAGCAAGATCCTGTATACTACATTGAACTACTGTAGCCAATTTATTAAATATTTTTGGAGTCCGTTCATTTTATTCCAAATCCACCAAAATGGCATAAACCAGAGCCCTGCTTTATGCCACATAAATGTACCAAAAACGCATGTGCCTCTTACCTGCAAATTTTCGACATCTAATACAAGTTTATGGGGAATATCTGCACCAAAAAACGTGAGTTACTCTGATTGTGGGAACGTAGCCTTACTGATGCAAGGCTTTGTCTATTCCTCAAACAAACTACATCAGAAGGGACCCTCAGACCCTTACCTTATCGTAGTAGTAAAACTCTGCAATATAGACATGGCTGACCGACACAGTACCTAATACGGATAGAATGCTAGGATCGGAAATGACACAATTGCCTTCCCAGTCCACCAAAAATGTCTTTAGGAATCCTCGGACAGACATCATATAAAAGCTTGTATTTGGGAAATGGTAACTAAGCTGTTTAGTTAAAAATGACGTTTCAAGGCCAAACCCTGTTTTAGTTTCTTCCTCACAATATTGCAGGTCAATGTAGCTTACCTACTATGATGTACAAACTGTTCTTGGAGGAGACTCCTTCTTCATAAATGGTCCAGCGTGTGCTTTCACTTGTATTGCTCTAGGTTGTGGCATGATAAAGGCACTGTCCGCACAAAGTGACTGTTCAAACAAAGCTCAGGCGGCAGGCGCTCAGTGCACCCTTCACCCTTTTGATTTCCAGCTCCATGCCGGTGTTCCATGATTAGCAGCTCAGGGCTCACAGGAGGCAGCGGAATGGGAGCGATGGACAGACCTGCTTGGCCACACAAGTTGTACCGCTTCTGTCCTTGAACAGTCGGTTTATGCTGACAGTATATAGAGCAATCACTACTGGTCACACTGCGCATTCCACATACTGTATGCTTGTGGATGAGCTTCTTTCTACAGTCCAACGAAACCACATTTTTATACTATATTGAATGGAAGCTCTCACTTTCTTCACTCCCTTACATACATACTTTTGTGCTTCTTTAAAAATACAGTTACATTATTTCTCAGTCATTTGTGGATTCTAATTTCATCCATTTTCCTGCTTTTCAGTGATTTAATGTCTTTTGTGTGCAAATAAGTACGTTATACATCTAGGACAAAGGTAGTTAGCTAGCCTGATCATGGCTGACACTTCACCTGCTTTTCTGCTATATGAAATGCTGTACCCAGGACTCGGGCTGCCTCTTTGCCATAACTATAAAGCTCTTGCATAGTAGAGAACATGACAAACATGTATGGATTTCTTTCAGAAGCTAAAGATGCAGACCGGAGAATCCAGTGACGAGAAACATAGTGCTTCAGCCCAGTCCACTCCATCCACCACTCCAAGTTCCTCCCCTAAGCAGATGCGAAGGTAACATGGGGCATAGTACGGGCTAATACTTACACACGCTGTGCTCTTAGTAAATGACAAATATAGCTCTCAAAAATCTATATAATATCGCAAATGGGGACTCGAGGACAGCATGTCTAAATATTAGGCGCATTGAATAATTCAATTTTTTTTTGTAGTATTTGTGTGTGTGTGTGTGTGTGTGCGCAGATTATAGAACAGTGTAAATTTGGTGCTCTTTAGATAACTGGACGCACAGCCGTTAATGTCTAAACCGCTGGGAACAGAAGTGAGTACACCCTTAAGTGAAAATGGCAAAGTGTCAATATTTTGTGTGGTCACCGTTATTTTCAAGCACTTCCTTAACTCTCTTGGGCATGGAGTCCACAAGAGCAACATAGAATCCTCTTCCACTCCTCCATGATATCACGGAGCTGGTGGATGTTAGACCCTGAGCTCCCCCACCTTCCATTTGAGCATGTATCACAGATGCTCAATAGGGTTTAGGTGTGGAGACATGTTTGGTCAGTCCAGCACCTCTTACCCTCAGTTTCTTTAGCAAAACAGTGGCATCTGTGAAGTGTGTTTTGAGTTCGTTATCATGTTGGAATACTGCCCTGCGGCCCAATTTCCAAAGGGAGGGATCATGCTCTGCTTCAGTATATCACAGCACATATTGGTATTAATGGTTCCTTCAATGATCTGTAGCTCCAAGCCGACAGCACTCATGAAGCGCCAAACCATAACACTCTCTCACCTCCATGCTTAACTATTAGCAATACACACTTCTCTTTGTACTCTTCACTTAGTTGCCACCACACACGCTTCACACCATCCAAACCAAATAAGTGTAGCTTGGTCTCATCAGACCACAGTATATGGCTCCAGTAATCAATGTCCTTAGTCTGCTTGTCTTCAGCAAACTGTGCGCGCTCTTGTGCGTCATGTTTGTTTAGAAGAGGCCTCCTTCTGGGATGAGTGCCATGCAGACCAATTTGATATACCGTATATACTGGTGTATAAGACGACTTTTTACCCCCTTAAAATAATGGCTACAGTGGGGGGTCGTCTTATACGCCGGATATATACCTGGGTGCTGTAGTGCGCCGCTCCACTCCGTTCCACGCTTGGATTCTGCCTCCATAGCGACGAGGGAGGAACTTCCTGTCACCGCTGCTGAATGGCAGAGCGCTGGCCAATCAGAGGCAAGCAGCTCTGCCTTGACGTCAGCGCTCTAGCAGGGAAGTTCCTGCCTCGTCGTTATGGAAACGCGATACACAGCCCGGCCCCGTACTGGTATATCATACAGCATATATACTGGTATATATACAGCGGATATATAGCGTATATATAGCAGGGGGCCGCACTGTGTGAGGAGGTGTTTTTTTTTTTTTTCACTGTCCAGTATAACCAATAGGATTAGTGCAGTAACGCCAGATTCCCCTCGCATCCATGCAGGGACATTAATGAAGAGCTTACATGCTGGCCCCTGCACTAATCCTATTGGTTATACTGGACAGTAAAAAAAACACCTCCTCACACAGTGCGGCCCCCTGCTCTTAGCATACTGAAGCATACTGAACGGGGGTAGTCTTATACAGTGAGTATATCCCAAATTCTATATTTTTAGGGCAGAAGTTGGGGGTCGTCTTATACGCCCAGTCGTCTTATACGCCGGCATATACGGTAGTTTATGGTCTGAGCACTGACAGGTGGAACACCCCCCTTCCCCCAAACCTCTGGATATGACGCTGAGCGCACACGTGCACGGCATTTTTGGTTGACCAGTAGAACCTGTCTTGTTAAACCATTCTATGGTCTTGACCACCATGCTGCAGCTCAGTTTCAGAGTGATGACATTCTTCTTATAGCCTAGACCATATTTTATGTAGAGCAACAATTCTTTTTGTTAAAATCCTCAAGAGAATTCTTTGCCATGAGGTGCCATGTTGAACTTTCAGTGAAAAAAGGTTTGTGTGTGAGAGCAAGAACACCAAATATAACACGCCTGCTCCCTTTCACACCTTATCACGCGGAGTCACATGATAGTAGTGTTGAGGAGAGCCATAAGATTAAATACTTAATTAACCTCTTGACAAGGGATTGTGGGAAATGTCGATTTGCCTTACATAATTCAGGTTTCAGATCATATACATGACACAGATATAAAGATAGCCGCTATTTCCTGTTATCCACACCTTGCTTGGAATGCAAGGAATGTCCAGATGAAAGAAGACCTCCATATAAGGGAAGACCTCTGGTCAAGCTGGAAATCACAGACCAAACCATCAGCATGGATGCACCAGATGACGTCCCTCCCATCGTCATGGTTTCATCCACTGGAGTCAGACCCGCCCATCAACAGCAACACGGATCTCCCCATTCGCTAGCCCATGAACTGTCCCACTAAATGGGCATATCTGAACTTGTGTACGCCCCTAGCCTATATCAAGAGGACGCATGCTCTTCTCTGTCTGTTTGGTGCCATTTTTCTACTGTGACCAAGAAGAGATTACACATCCGACTGTGTCTGGTATGGATTCTTTTATGCATGCACTTGGTATATACCAATTCGGCCAGGCAGTAGGCAACTAGTGATCTGTGGTTAAGAGTTCACCTTAACAGTAGGGAGGGAAAACTTGGGGTGTACTCACTTTTGTTGCCACAGTGTCATAACTTCAGTTTTTATCTCGTGAAAAGATGCAATAAAATGTTTTTTAAAAAAAAATGTGATGGGTGTACTTTAATTTTGTGATATACTGTGTAGGTGGATGCCATGTTCTGAGAAGTGGCAAAGATTCATGTGGAAACAAATTAAAAAAAATAAATAAAAAAAATGTATGTAAGTTAGCATTTTTATCTCAAACGGAACAAGATAGAGAAAAAAAACTGTGAATTACAAAGTTGTAGGCCATCATCAATTCAATACGAATCGACACCTTGCATACAGAAATGCTATGATATGCAACCCATGATTCCCCCCCAAAAACTTTGAATGCTGGTCACGCATATGGCACTCATTTAACACTAGAAGTCCCAGAAATTTTGAGCTCTGCAACGTAATTCACTTTTTTCTCCATCTCGTTCCGTTTGAGATAAAAATGCTAACTCCGTTGTTTTCCACCAGGTAGTGGTTTCATTGCGTAGCGCATGGCTACTTTACTATACCTAGACACCACTTCTATGCCTATAGCTCCCGCCGTTCTCAAGTTAATGGCGGTGGACAGGATATGGGTGGACACACTGTATATCGTATTGTAGAATACTGTATATAAGAGCCCAGGCCGCTCTGTATACTTAAAGGGAACCAATCATCAGGATTTTCGTGTATAAGCTGCAGCCAGTGCAGTGCTGGCACTATCATGCACAGTGTGTACATACCATTGGGGTGCAGCTCGGGTGTTTAGGCAGTGAAATTCATCTTTATAAAGTTTGAAATTTCGTGCACTTTTTGATTGACGTGTGCACCTCTGCAGATAATGTCCGGGCGTGTTATGCAGGAGTTCCCCCGCCCCCCCTCCAGCCTGTTCCTCCCTCTCTCATGATACCCGGGCGGGTTATGCACGTGTTCACCGCCCCCCCGCGCCGCCTGTTCCTCCCTCCCTCTGGCTGTATGTAAATATCTACTCTTCAGAAACATGGCGCATAGCGCTTATCTCCGGCGCCATGTTTCTGAAGCCCCCGCATTACACAACTTGGTGTCTGAGAGGGCGGCGCCACAGCGATGTCACACCGGCTGGTGTGTTGGCCCGGTGTCCTGGGGCGGCACGATACAGGAGCAGCAGGTAATCGCGTCCTCCGATCATCTGTTCTGCAGTCCTGTTGTGATCGCGCTCCCTCCTGCGGTCACAACGGGATCTGAAGGAGCGAGGGCGCATGCGCCGCCCTCTAACACCAAGCTGTGTGATGCGGGCTTCAGAAACACAGCGCCGGAGATGAGCGCTGTGCGCAGAGGCCCACTCCGGCGCCATGTTTCTGAAGATTAGATATTTACATAGAGCCAGAGGGAGGGAGGGAGGAACAGGCAGCGCGGGGGGGCGGGGAACACGTGCATAACCCGCCCGGACATCATGAGAGAGGGAGGAACAGGCTGGAGGGGGGGCGGGGAACTCCTGCATAACACGCCCGGACATTATCTGCAGAGGTGTGCACGAAATTTCAAACTTTATAAAGATGAATTTCACTGCCTAAACACCCGAGCTGCCCCCTGATGGTATGTACACACTGTGCATGATAGTGCCAGTGCTGCACTGGCTGCAGCTTATACACGAAAATCTTGATGATTGGTTCCCTTTAAGTATGTGGCGTGTGGGTTTTTTTTTTTTTTTTTTTCTTCTTTTACACTTCATACTTGGAGTGTCATTTCACACTGAATTTTGTGTTGAGTATTTACTACTTAAACTAACACAGCACACATCTGCACATCTCTATTGCATCTGGTCATATTTGGTGCTTGTTTGTTGGACTACTTGTTTTTTGTGTTCTGGACAGATCGTGGTTCAGTCAAGGCTCAACTACATCTCTACCTGGTGACATCCAAAACTCTGATGCAGATAAATGGAGCATGTTTGGACCTCGTATTGTGCAGAAATCAACCACAGATCCAGGTATGTAAAATTCTGCTCAAACTCTAAATGGTGTGGTGTTATCAATTTACTATTTTGTTTTTATGCCTTCCTTACAGGTGGTTTTACCGTCCAGCCATACAAAGGTGCTCAAAAGCCAACCCCTATGGAACTGATGCGAGCTCAGGCGAACAGGATAGCAGAAGACCCTATTGCGTTCAGACCACCGAAGATGGATATGCCACCACTGGCAACGGAAAATAGGAAGGTTAATCGAGGCCACAACCTGCAGCCACGAGATATGAACATACTCACTCCCACTGGCTTTTAAGATGCAGATAGCTCTAACTCCAACATGAACTTGGAGAATTCCAATTATTTTTTTGGCTTCTCATTTCATGCATGACACAGATTACTTATGAGAAAGATAGTTATATAAACCACTCTATTGTTCATTCGTGGCTTTTGTTTTTTGTTTTGCTTTGTTGTCCCCCCCCCCATTAAGTTTTATGAAGTGTAAGACCAAAAATGTTTTGATGTATCCCTCACAGAAAGCTTGACCTATACAGAAAGTGATGTAACTTGCAAATGAGCTATTGGCGTCTATAGTCTAGGAACGTCCAATTAAAGAGGACCTTTCCCCAAACTTTCATGTTGAATTGGTTACTAATATATATATATATATATATTTTTTTTTTTTCCATTTATGTTGTTGCGCCTCTCCGTATTGGAGACAGTAGGTATTCAGCACCTCCTGGGTTAACTTTAATATAATAAATATTTTCACTGGCGGGTGTGTACCCCTCCAGCAACATTGCAGAAAAATAATCACTGTCAACAATAGCTTCAGGGATGGAGAGCTGATGAATGGGCTTGTAATGTGACTCAGCTAAACTCAGCTGTGCTGCCCTTCCCATACACTGGCTCATGCAGGAGGTTAGACCAGGAGGTCAGTGCTGTACACCTCACACTGAGAAGCTATGGTATTGGCGTGTTCAGTTTTTTTGCTGTGTTATTGCCCTCAGATTATTCGCATCATACAGGGAGAAATGCGTGCCCCCACATTCAAGTTAGCTCATTGGGTTCCGAATACTTTGATTTCTAATGAGAGGTGACAAATGATTTAGCTCTGTGGCCACTATTACATCTTGAGTCTAGTTCAACTTGAAACATTTGGTGCAAGACCCTCTTTAAATATTCTCACAAAGCTGCTCTTGCTCCTCTATTTCTGTCTTGAGGGTTCCTGCCTCTGTCTTTAGTCTCCTCATAACAAGACTATAATTTATTGTGTAATATTTAAGATCTATCTGTTGACCAGCTGCAGTAAAAAGATGATGAGATTGTCTTGTTAATATGGAATTCTTGGCTTTATTTTATATGCAAAAATACTGCACATATTAGCCTTGCCGTTAGACATTTAATGGCAGGACAGTCAGCCGGCACCACAGGTTTTGTTGCTTTCTATATTGTTGGTACATACAGACTTAATCCATTTTGCATTCCATTTGAAAGTGATTCCACACTGAGTCTGTCAGATTTAACTTATTGTGTGTACGTACGCCAAAAAAAAACAACAAAAAATGGACGTTTATGTATTCTATGCTCACTTTTTTGATTAAAAAAAAAATTACAAGGCCTCTATTCGGTTACTTAGAATTTAAAAAATAAAATAAAAATATGACTGAACAGAAGCAGGTTACCTGGTAGTCCTGTGACCTAAATCTTCCAGCCGCACTTAGCCATGCCCCTCCTGGCGCGCATGCAGTTGAAGGCCTGACTGCCGAAACTTCATGGTCAGGACGACATCGGCAGTGTTATCTTAATCACTTACTGATGCTATATAGACACAAGAATGTTCCAATGGAGCTGAAGAAACCAAAGATTTATGGAGAGGGGGGATTAGATAACAGTATTGTGAGTGCGGGCATTATGAGGATAGTATGGAGGGAGGTAATTGTGTAAGGAGACAGAATAGGGAGTAGAGGAGGGTGAGGAGACAGCATAGAGTGTGGAATGTGAGGCCACAGAGGATGTATGACAAGATGAAGTTTAAAGGGGTAAATGTGAGGCAAAAGATTGGTGATTTAAGGGGGGGGATGTGTGAGGAGACAGGTGTGGCAAAGAAACAAAAAAAGGGGGGTGGGGGCTGGTATAGAAACTGTAGCATGTGGGGACAGCGAGTGCACAGCGAGGAGAGGACAGTATGCTGAGGATGGGGACTGTGATGGAGCACAGTGTAGATACTGGATAGTATGGTGGGGAGGTTGGAAGATGCGGAGGAAACATTTTGTGAAGATGTGGCTCAGCATGAAAAGAGCGTATGTACCACAAGACGGAGAGTGTGTGGGTCATACTTTTGAGTTGGGAATAAGACTGGCATTTATTGAGGGGCACAGCATAGGGCAGATATTTGTTCAGACTTGTTAGGCTAATTTCACACTTGCGTTGAATGGCATTCGTTGCATTGTGATGTGTGACGGATGCGTTGCATAGAGTGGCACAACGGATGCAACGGATCGTACAAAACGGGTGATCAGCTGATCGCTCACAGCAGCCGGGTGTAAATATTTATTGGCGATGGTTCCTATGTTTCATAAGTACAGTGATTTCCGTTATGGTGTGCAATCTGATGCCTGACTCCCAGGATCTCCTTACCGTTGTTGAGGACCTACTAAGAGTTTTTTAGTTTCATGCGATTTACATATGTATATGGGGCTGACTTGACATTACCGGTTGATGAACCATGTACTGATGGTGGCTCTAGTGTTGAATTCAAACCTAGATCCGCCTGTGCTCTTTCTATGCTTCATTATGCACACATTACCATAACCTGGAGAGTCGTTAAACATGTCATCAATGTGTATACATGACTGCTAGCTTAAGGTGATATTATCCAAGCAGTACATAACCCCAACCCCCTCCCCAAGCCTGTGTTTTACACTACAAAATAAAGCTAATGCTTACCTCCTATATAAAGTTTTTAGAAGTGGCTGCTCCAGGTCTCTCAGTGCTCATGTGACAGACTGCAGCGGTAATGTGCCATAGCCCATAACTCTCGTTGGCCATTGATGTGCTGCTTTTGGTCACACTTAATTTAAGACAAAACTACTGAAGACGTGGGAGACTGCAGACAATTAGTGGCTGCTGATTGCCTGAAGGTCACGTGTGCTGTTTTGGGGAGGTGTGTATGCTACCTTATACTGGCCAATACAGATTGTGGCCAACCTTAAAGGGAACCTGTCATCAGAAATTTCGCCCAAAAGCTAAAAGATTCCCCCTCTGCAGCTCCTGGGCTGCATTCTAGGAAGATCCCTGTTATTATTGTGCCCCATGTGAGACCAAAATAAAGCCTTTATAAAGTTCTACCTTTTTGTATGCAGCTTCTGTAAATCCGTCCCGGGGGCGGGCTCTCTGCCGTCCGTTATTCTGCCTCCTGGTCCTGTATGCCGCCCCCATCGCTCCTTTCCATATCTGATGCACCGCCCACTGCTCCAGCCATCCCCGCGCATGCCCAGTGCCAGTCTCACAGGACTGAGCAGTTTGACCGCTGGTGACATGTGCGCAGACAAGTAATTATGGAAGGGACTGTGACTGTTATCAGCAAGTACCCGGCCATAATCTCTTGAGCGCGCAAACCTCTCCAGCGGTCAGACACACTGTGCTCAGGGTAGTGCTAGACTGTATGGGCTGCTTCCAGGGATGACGTCCCTTTGTCATGTGATAGGGGCGTGTTCAAAATACTATCACATGACAAAGGGACGTCATCCCTGAAAGCAGCCCATACAGTCTAGCACTACCCTGAGCACAGTGTGTCTGACCGCTGGAGAGGTTTGCGCGCTCAAGAGATTATGGCCGGGTACTTGCTGATAACAGTCACAGTCCCGTCCATAATCACTTGCCTGCGCACACGTCACCAGCGGTCAAACTGCTCAGTCCTGTGAGACTGGCACTGGGCATGCGCGGGGATGGCTGGAGCAGTGGGCGGTGCATCAGATATGGAAAGGAGCGATGGGGGCGGCATACAGGACCAGGAGGCAGAATAACGGACGGCAGAGAGCCCGCCCCCGGGACGGATTTACAGAAGCTGCATACAAAAAGGTAGAAATTTATAAAGGCTTTATTTTGGTCTCACATGGGGCACAATAATAACAGGGATCTTCCTAGAATGCAGCCCAGGAGCTGCAGAGGGGGAATCTTTTAGCTTTTGGGCGAAATTTCTGATGACAGGTTCCCTTTAAAACAGTTCTAGGAAGGTGGCGATTCTGTTTAGTTTGAATAAGAACGAGGAGTACGGAAAAGGAAATCTGACTCCGACAACAGTGATTTTGGATACAGATCGAGATGCCGAAACAAGTGCACACAAACAATAGCCGGTAGAATAGTTACGGATCCTGTCTCTGATGTGAGTATTCTTGGTTGATAGATGTTTTCTACATAGTGATGGGTCAAAATAACAATTTCCATAGGGATTACATATAGTGTGCCCCTTTAATTAAAGGGGCATAAAGCATACTCAAAGTCAATAAAAACCGGAGAAACACGAGTATATTGCTTGCAAAAATGATTTTATTGATAACAGTGGCAATTAAAAAACCCCCAAGGGGTTGAGGAGAAGTGAAGAAAGAAAGTGAAAAAAGGACCAGGAACAATGGTTGTAAGCCAATCAGGGATATAGATATGTCCGGCCAATACAGGGACAGTAAATACAATAAATTGCACAAAGCCCAGGTAAAAAGTTAAAAGGACAGACAAGTTAGATAAATAACATATATAAAGTGCCTGTGTATTAAAGGGATGTAAACAAAGACTGTATGTGCATGCCAGAGCTAAAGTGCTAATAGTATAACCGGCGCCTCCAAATAAAGGTGCACAATTCAGTAATAATAGAAGTCTCAAAAGACACAGACAAACATCAGAGTATATCAGCAAACCATAGATCCTGGGACCAAGGGAAAACACCTACGTACGTTTCACAAGAGTGAGGTAACCACCAGCTTCATCAGGGAAAGAAAGAATAGTGATCCCAGGATGCGGTGTGCACTGCTTTAAACCCTCCATCTAATGCCATAATAGCGATCAGCTGTACGTGTATTCAGACACTGCTGGAGCGGCGCATGCGTGCAAGGTCCTCCTCACCCCATCCACTGGATCCAGCCGTCCGGGCACAACGTGCACGCGCAGGCGGCACGGCAACAGCCATGACGCCCGCGCCTGCGCAGAGGCCCTCAGGACGCCGAGGACGGAGGGCGGGGGGAGAGGAGCATGAACGCACGCGCACAGGCAATGTATTGTAATAGAAGTCCGGACATGCAGGGGGAAATAGACATAGATAACTACAATGCCACAGATAACATTATTAATAACAACAGCACATGTAGAAAGGAGGCAATTAGTCCAGAGCCATATTATATTTGCATGTCCATTTTCTTCAAGCCCTCAGAAACAGCCGATGCCATGACATGATGGGAGTCAAGACAAGAAAATCATTATGGTGAATGAAAGAAAAGTAGAATACATCTGAAAAGAAAAAATAATAGAAAAAAATATAATTATTAAAAACAAATAATAATATCAAAAAACATCCAAGGAAGAAAAAAAGGAAGAAGTGATAAGAAAAAAAAAATAAAAAAAAAAAAAATATATATATATATATATATATAATAAACCCAAGGGGAAGAAACTGAAAAACAGAGCAAAAACAAGTACTCATAAAAGGGACTCATAAAAAGGATGAGAAGCTAACGTTCTCATTAAGACCTTTTGGGGTAAGGGTCCCCAGAACAGCAATCCACCTCGCTTCACAGCGGGCCAAAAGTTTTTTAAGATTTCCACCTCTGTTGCCGCCATGGATAACATCGATACCCCTCACCTTCAGTGAACTAGGGTCACAATTATGATGGTTCAAAAAGTGACGTGGCAGTGTCTTAAGGAGAGAGGCATCTTCCACTGACCTGGCTGCCCCAATATCCCTCACATGCTCCCTCACCCGTACCCGGAGCTCACGGGACGTGAGACCGACGTAGATGAGGGAGCATGCACACGTGGCAAAATAACCCACATGAGATGTGATGTCTAATCCCGAAGACACGTCCGCCATCAGCGGAGTGAAAAGTGGCACAACGAAGGACATTGGGGCATGCCACGCAGTGGTCACATGGAAAGCAACCATGATTTGGTCCCCGACTACCAAAGGGATTCTTGATAGGAGGAATGTAGTGGCTGTGAACCAGTACATCTCGTAGATTCGGTGCTCTCCTGGAGGTCATAGATGGAGTCGGTAAGGAGACTAGACAAAATAGGGTCCGTTCTAAGAACCGGCCAATGCCGTTTAAGGACAGAACGCATAATGTCCCACTGTGCGTTGTAGGTACTAATGAATCTAATCACCGGATCTTGTGCAGAGGTTCTCTTTTTATACTGCAATAACTCGTTGCGAGGAGTGTTTTTAGCTCTTAGATACCCATGTTTAATATTGCGTTTACTATGACCTCTCTCCAAGAAGCGGTGACGCAAATCAGTTGATTGTACCTCAAATTTTTCCGAAGTGGAACAAATGCGCTTCATGCGCAAAAACTGGCCAGTGGGGATGGCACGGATGGTCGAGGGGTCATGGGCTGAAGAGGCATGTAAAAATGCATTAGTTGAGGTACTCTTCCTAAAAACATCAGTTTGTACCATATTACATGAATCAACCGCAATGTTGATATCAAGAAAATCTATATGGGTTTTGCTGTATTTGTATGTTAACCTGATACCAAAATCATTGCGGTTGAGATTCTGCATAAAAAGCTCAAGCTCCCCCGTTGTGCCCTGCCAAATCATAAAAATGTCATCAATAAAACGCAGCCAGCACTGCACACGGGCACTGGCCTCCACGCCCTCGTCACCAAAAACCAACCTCTCCCAGTAACCCAGAAAGAGGTTGGCGTACGAAGGTGCACAGGCCGCGCCCATCGCAGTGCCACGCTGCTGAAGATAAAAGACATCCTTAAAAACAAAAAAATTATGCGTCAGGGCAAAACGGAGGAGCTCCACGACCAAATCGACCATCCCGCCATCCCGACCGGCAGCCTCCAGGTAAAAACGCACCGCTGCCAAACCATCCTCGTGTCTAATGATAGTATACAAGGTCTCCACATCTGCTGTGACAAAATACATGTCCTCCTCCACAAAGACACCGTCAATCCTATTTAGGAATTCCGTAGTGTCCTTGACAAACGAGGACAGTGTGTAGGTAACCTACAGCAGATTACACTTCTGCCCCTTGTCCTCCTTCTCCGCTCAGTTAGAAGGGATCCTCACTAAAGCTGTTGATGACGGTATTATTGATAAGAAAATGGCTGAGGGCCTTGCTGTCAAATATCCTCGTGTCCCCACATTTTATCTCATTCCGAAAATCCACAAGGACGCCGTCACTCCGCCGGGACGTCCGATAGTGTCTGGCATCAAGGGTTTGTGTGATCCTGTATGTAAATTCATTGATTTCCATCTTAAGTCACTAGTGGACACACTGCCCTCGTTTGTCAAGGACACTACGGACGTCCTAAATAGGATTGACGGTGTCTTTGTGGAGGAGGACATGTATTTTGTCACAGCAGATGTGGAGACCTTGTATACTATCATTAGACACGAGGATGGTTTGGCAGCGGTGCGTTTTTACCTGGAGGCTGCCGGTCGGGATGGCGGGATGGTCGATTTGGTCGTGGAGCTCCTCCGTTTTGCCCTGACGCATAATTTTTTTGTTTTTAAGGATGTCTTTTATCTTCAGCAGCGCGGCACTGCGATGGGCGCGGCCTGTGCGCCTTCGTACGCCAACCTCTTTCTGGGTTACTGGGAGAGGTTGGTTTTTGGTGACGAGGGCGTGGAGGCCAGTGCCCGTGTGCAGTGCTGGCTGCGTTTTATTGATGACATTTTTATGATTTGGCAGGGCACAACGGGGGAGCTTGAGCTTTTTATGCAGAATCTCAACCGCAATGATTTTGGTATCAGGTTAACATACAAATACAGCAAAACCCATATAGATTTTCTTGATCTCAACATTGCGGTTGATTCATGTAATATGGTACAAACTGATGTTTTTAGGAAGAGTACCTCAACTAATGCATTTTTACATGCCTCTTCAGCCCATGACCCCTCGACCATCCATGCCATCCCCACTGGCCAGTTTTTGCGCATGAAGCGCATTTGTTCCAGTTTGGAAAAATTTGAGGTACAATCAACTGATTTGCGTCACCGCTTCTTGGAGAGAGATCATAGTAAACGCAATATTAAACATGGGTATCTAAGAGCTAAAAACACTCCTCGCAACGAGTTATTGCAGTATAAAAAGAGAACCTCTGCACAAGATCCGGTGATTAGATTCATTAGTACCTACAACGCACAGTGGGACATTATGCGTTCTGTCCTTAAACGGCATTGGCCGGTTCTTAGAACGGACCCTATTTTGTCTAGTCTCCTTACTGACTCTCCATCTATGACCTCCAGGAGGGCGCCGAATCTACGAGATGTACTGGTTCACAGCCACTACATTCCTCCTATCAGGAATCCCTTTGGTAGTCGGGGACCAAATCATGGTTGCTTTCCATGTGACCACTGCGTGGCGTGCCCCAATGTCCTTCGTTGTGCCACTTTTCACTCCGCCGATGGCGGACGTGTCTTCGGGATTAGACATCACATCTCATGTGGTTTATTTTGCCACGTGTGAATGCTCCCTCATCTACGTCGGTCTCACGTCCCGTGAGCTCCGGGTACGGGTGAGGGAGCATGTGAGGGATATTGCGGCAGCCAGGTCAGTGGAAGATGCCTCTCTCCTTAAGACACTGTGTAATACTTATTCTATGTTCTGAGGATTTCGATAGCTTAGGGCAATGACAATCAGAGACGAGTTCCGGGTACAAGATGTTTATAGTATGTAACCACGGTAGATATAGAACAAACACAACAACACAAATACACATACAATACTTTCTAGAATAGACGCGGAGGGGATTCCCGGGGCCACGCACCGGACTCCCCCAGGGAGACCACCAGAGCGAACCCCCTAGACAGGGACTGTCCGGCAATCTACCCCGGAAGGCCTAAATGCGCAGCAGCCGGGATAAGGAGCAAGCGGTAAAGTCAATGAGTGTCCGTACGGGAATGTTTGTCCAGAATGGTTACGAACCAAAAGAGAACCAGGCGGAGTGCTGACCGAAGATGGTAAACGGAATCCGGGCGCAGCCTTGAAGAGCCGGGTACAGTCCAGAGTCAATCGGTAGGTGGTTTTTTAGGGGAATCCAGAGGTAATCAGGAATAAGCAGCAACACAGCAGGAGCACACAGCAGGCAGTATACTCAGGCACTGGACTGGACTTAGAGGCGGCCTTTTAAGCAGCTGGACAGGAAGTAGGGCAACAGAACGGTAACCTCCATGTTAACCGAGGGCAAGGGCAGTCAAAGAGAACTGGAAAACCTGGAAACCTGACATTACTCCCCCCCCCAGAGACGGCCTCAGGACGGATCAGGGCCAGGTTTGTCCGGGAACCGTCGATGAAATTGAGCAATCTTCCGGGGTGCCCGAATGTTACCCACCGGTTCCCAGGAATCGTCCTCGGGGGCGTACCCCTGCCAACGTACCAGATATTGAAGCCGACGACGATGGAGCCGGGAGTCAATAATGTCCTCAACCACGAACTGCTCCTCGCCGTCGACCATCACAGGCGGAGGAGGAGGCACAACACGACCACGAAACGTATTAGGGGAGACAGGTTTGAGGAGAGACACATGAAAGACCGGGTGTACCTTTAGATGGTGCGGTAAGCGTAGCCGACAGGCCACAGGGCTCACGATCCCGGTGATCTTAAACGGACCGATGAATTTTTGTCCCAGCTTCTGCGAAGGAACACCCAATTTCAGGTTTTTGGTGGATAACCATACAGAGTCCCCTACCTTGTACATGGGTGCCGGTTTCCGGTGAGTGTCTGCCGACCTCTTGTAACGCTCCTGGGCCGTAGCCACGGTGTCCTTTAGAACCTCCAGATTTTGTCGTATTTCTGTCAACCTGTCCTCCACCGCTGGCACCGAAACCGCAACCGGTGACCTAGGCAAAATAGTCGGATGGTAACCCAGGTTAGCAAAAAAGGGCGTTACCTTAGTGGAGCTGCTCTGAGTGTTGTTGTAGGAGAACTCCGCCAACGGAAGCATCTTCAACCAATCGTCTTGGAGATGGCTGACATAACAGCGAAGGTATTGTTCCAGGGTTTGATTCGTCCGTTCGGTTTGTCCATTTGTCTGAGGATGGTATGCAGAAGACAAACAGACATCAATCTGGAGTGCCGTACAAAACCCCTTCCAGAATCTAGACGTGAACTGCACGCCCCGGTCGGAGATGATCTCGTCTGGTACCCCATGCAATCGGAATACGTTCTGGACAACCAAATCCACTGTCTCTGCGGCTGAGGGAAGACCGGTACACGGAATGAAGTGAGCAGCTTTAGTCAATCGATCCACCACCACTAAAATGGTATTATGCCCGCCTGAGACTGGCAACTCCACAATAAAATCCATGGAGATAGACCCCCAAGGGCGAGATGGCACGGGTAACGGTTGGAGGAGTCCCGTAGGAGCCACACGAGGGACCTTGCACCGGGCACAAACCACACATGAGTGGACATAGTCCTTCACGTCCTTTAAACAGGTAGGCCACCAGAAAAACCGGCTCAGAAATTCCTGCGTCTTCTGTACCCCCCTATGACCGGCCAACACGGAGTCATGAACCAACTTGAGAACCCGAAGTCTTACGGCCTCCGGGACATAAATGCGTCGTTCTCTCAACCACACACCATTCCGAAGAACAAGAGTTACATCATTCGGAGGGGCGGCAAGAAATACATCACCATCATAGGCCAGCTTGATGTCCTTCCACAAGTCCTGGTCCTGGAGTACTCCAACGAAATTGGCATCTGATAACACGGTCTGAGACGGGGTTCCAGGCACGGAGTCCACGGCATGGATTCGGGACAAGGCATCGGCTTTCCCATTACGTGAACCTGGACGGTATGTAACGACAAAATTGAATTGGTTAAGAAATAGACTCCAACGGGCTTGCCGTGGAGATAGGCACCTGGCAGACTTAAGAAATTCCAGATTACGATGATCTGTGAGTACTATCACTTGCTGCGCGGCTCCCTGTAAGTGGTGTCTCCATTCCTTGAAAGCGGCAATAATCGCCAATAATTCCTTATCCGCAATGTCGTAGTTCCTTTCCGCAGGGGACAACCTGCGGGAAAAGAAGGCACACGGATGCAGGAGACTCTTGTCCCCGGTCCTTTGAGAAAGAATGGCCCCTAATGCGTAGTCGGAAGCGTCGACCTCCACGATGAAGGGAAGTGCGGGATTCGGATGCACTAGTATGGGTGCTGAGGTAAAACATCCCTTGAGACGATGGAACGCTTCCTGAGCCTGGGCGGACCATACAAACTTCTGTCCTTTCTTAGTCAACAGAGTGATGGGACGAACAATCTCTGAAAAGTTACGGATAAAGCGTCGGTAAAAGTTGGCAAAACCGACAAAGCGTTGTACCTCTTTGATGTTTCCCGGTTCCGGCCAGTCTAGAATGGCTTGTATCTTGCTAGACTCCATGTTCAGCCCCTGAGGAGAGATGACATAACCTAAGAACTGTATTTGTGAGCAGTGGAACTCACATTTCTCCAGTTTAATGTACAGGTGGTTTTCCCTCAGCCGGGTAAGTACGGTCTTGACGTGCTCCTGGTGTTCCTGGAGAGAATCAGAAAAGATTAGAATATCATCCAGATAGATCACCATGAACTGGTCCATGATATCCCTAAAAATGTCATTAACTAGATGTTGAAATGCCGCAGGAGCGTTACAAAGTCCAAAAGGCATCACTAAATACTCAAAATGTCCGTACCGACATCGGAACGCGGTCTTCCACTCGTCTCCGGGACGTATACGAAGCAGATTATATGCCCCACGGAGGTCCAATTTGGTGAATATCTTTGCCTGTTGGACTCTCTCCAATAGCTCCGGAATCAACGGTAACGGATACCGGTTCCGGATGGTTATTTTATTCAGTTCCCGGTAGTCAATACAGGGTCTCAGAGTCCCCTCCTTCTTTTTCACAAAAAAGATGGGTGCCCCTGCGGGCGAGGTAGACGGGCGAATAAATCCCTTGGCCAGGCTTTCATCGATATACTCCTTTAGGGCTTCTAGCTCAGGTGCCGCCAACGGGTAAACATGACCAAACGGGATTTCTGCCCCTGGGAGTAAGTCTATGGGGCAATCATACGGTCTATGCGGAGGAAGCCGATCGGCCTTTCTTTTGTCGCATATGTCAGCGAAGTCACGATAAACCGGGGGTAAAACGGGTACCTGTACCGTGCCTTCTGCATGTGGTGTTACCGGAACCGGAACAGTTGGACAAATGGCCGGACCACTCTGCGGTGGGAAGGATATCTCCTTAGTTTCCCAATCGATGACCGGATTTGTAGACCGTAGCCACGGAATACCTAAAATAATCGGAAAATGTGGAGAAGAGATCATCATGAAAATAAGAGTCTCCTGCTGACCTGGTTTCATCACGCATTCTAGCGGTACTGTTTCCCGATCCACTGGTCCAGATGTTAACGGAGATCCGTCTACCGTCTCCATGGTAACCGGTGAGGATCTTTGCTGAGTCCGGATACCGTGTTTACTGGCAAAAGAAAAGTCCATGAAATTTCCCCCTGCCCCAGAGTCTATCATTGCAGAGGTAGGAATTAGCTGTCCCTCCCAACGGATCTGAATGGGGAGTGAACAATGGGTATATTTCCCTTCTGAGTCCTTCAGTGAGGTAGACATTACAGTCAAGGGAAATACCGCATCCAAGTGTCCACTTGCCTCAGAGATGTCAGACTCTGCGTCCGTGTTGTCACACTCTGCCATGGCTGCCAATACCTTATTTGGGCGATTCGGACGTTTCGGGCAGTCGATTAAGAAATGGTCCGATTGACCGCAGTAGAAACACAAACGCTCACGGAGCCGGTGTTCACGACGTTCGTTGGTCTCTCGCCTTTGCAGAGAGTCCACTTGCATAGGAACGTCCTCGGCCTCCCGTGGCGTCCTGAAAGCAGGTTCTCTGGAAGGAAACGTATTATTATTTATACGGTTTATAGCTGCCCATTTTTCCTGTCTACGTTCCGTCAAACGGGTATCTATGCGCACACAGTGCTGGAGAAACAGGTCAAAATCCCCTGGGGATTCGGAACGTGCTAACTCGTCCTTGATGGTACCGGACAAACCCTTTCTGAAAACGGACAATAATGCATTGTTTCCCCAGTCGGTGTCTACCACTAACCTCCTGAACTCAGTGGCGTATTCAATGACAGAGCGCTTTCCTTGACGTAAGGAAAGGAGAGCAGATTCAGCGGTAGCACGGCGATTCGGATCATCAAACATCTGCGCCATTGCGTTCAGAAAGTCATCTAGGTGATTTAAACGGATGTCCCGATTCTCTATCATAGGATTAGCCCAAGCCAGTGCTCGTGAGGTTAATAACATGATGATACATAACACCTTTGACCGGTCAGAACGATAATAATCAGCATGTACATCGAAAAATAGTATACATTGGTTAATAAATCCACGGAACTGACTACGATCACCATTGAAACGGAATGGGGGTAACCTAGGCATACCGGCAGCTGATACGGACGTAGTGGGGACGGCTTCCTGAGCCTCCACTCTGACTTGCAAATCCTGTATAGCCGGACCCAGTACCTGGTGATCATGGCCCAGCTGTGCCTCCACATCTCTAAGCTTAGTCTGCACCACCTCCATCTCCTGCTGCAGGGAGTTAATCATGGAGAACAGCTGATCTACTCGTGTCTCAGTCATTGCCCCAGCGAAATCCTCTTAGGTGGCCTGAGTATAATGTAATACTTATTCTATGTTCTGAGGATTTCGATAGCTTAGGGCAATGACAATCAGAGACGAGTTCCGGGTACAAGATGTTTATAGTATGTAACCACGGTAGATATAGAACAAACACAACAACACAAATACACATACAATACTTTCTAGAATAGACGCGGAGGGGATTCCCGGGGCCACGCACCGGACTCCCCCAGGGAGACCACCAGAGCGAACCCCCTAGACAGGGACTGTCCGGCAATCTACCCCGGAAGGCCTAAATGCGCAGCAGCCGGGATAAGGAGCAAGCGGTAAAGTCAATGAGTGTCCGTACGGGAATGTTTGTCCAGAATGGTTACGAACCAAAAGAGAACCAGGCGGAGTGCTGACCGAAGATGGTAAACGGAATCCGGGCGCAGCCTTGAAGAGCCGGGTACAGTCCAGAGTCAATCGGTAGGTGGTTTTTTAGGGGAATCCAGAGGTAATCAGGAATAAGCAGCAACACAGCAGGAGCACACAGCAGGCAGTATACTCAGGCACTGGACTGGACTTAGAGGCGGCCTTTTAAGCAGCTGGACAGGAAGTAGGGCAACAGAACGGTAACCTCCATGTTAACCGAGGGCAAGGGCAGTCAAAGAGAACTGGAAAACCTGGAAACCTGACACACTGCCACGTCACTTTTTGAACCATCATAATTGTGACCCTAGTTCACTGAAGGTGAGGGGTATCGATGTTATCCATGGCGGCAACAGAGGTGGAAATCTTAAAAAACTTTTGGCCCGCTGTGAAGCGAGGTGGATTGCTGTTCTGGGGACCCTTACCCCAAAAGGTCTTAATGAGAACGTTAGCTTCTCATCCTTTTTATGAGTCCCTTTTATGAGTACTTGTTTTTGCTCTGTTTTTCAGTTTCTTCCCCTTGGGTTTATTATATATATATATATATATATATTTTTTTTTTTTTCTTATCACTTCTTCCTTTTTTTCTTCCCTGGATGTTTTTTGATATTATTATTTGTTTTTAATAATTATATTTTTTTCTATTATTTTTTCTTTTCAGATGTATTCTACTTTTCTTTCATTCACCATGATGATTTTCTTGTCTTGACTCCCATCATGTCATGGCATCGGCTGTTTCTGAGGGCTTGAAGAAAATGGACATGCAAATATAATATGGCTCTGGACTAATTGCCGCCTTTCTACATGTGCTGTTGTTAATAATGTTATCTGTGGCATTGTAGTTATCTATGTCTATTTCCCCCTGCATGTCCGGACTTCTATTACAATACATTGTCTGTGCGCGTGCGTTCATGCACCTCTCCCCCCGCCCTCCGTCCTGAGGGCCTCTGCGCAGGCGCGGGCGTCATGGCTGTTGCCGTGCGCCCGCGCGTGCGCGTTGTGCCCGGACGGCTGGATCCGGTGGATGGGGTGAGGAGGACCTTGCACGCATGCGCCGCTCCAGCAGTGTCTGAATACACGTACAGCTGATCGCTATTATGGCATTAGATGGAGGGTTTAAAGCAGTGCACACCGCATCCTGGGATCACTATTCTTTCTTTCCCTGATGAAGCTGGTGGTTACCTCACTCTTGTGAAACGTACGTAGGTGTTTTCCCTTGGTCCCAGGATCTATGGTTTGCTGATATACTCTGATGTTTGTCTGTGTCTTTTGAGACTTCTATTATTACTGAATTGTGCACCTTTATTTGGAGGCGCCGGTTATACTATTAGCACTTTAGCTCTGGCATGCACATACAGTCTTTGTTTACATCCCTTTAATACACAGGCACTTTATATATGTTATTTATCTAACTTGTGTCTGTCCTTTTAACTTTTTACCTGGGCTTTGTGCAATTTATTGTATTTACTGTCCCTGTATTGGCCGGACATATCTATACCCCTGATTGGCTTACAACCATTTTTCCTGGTCCTTTTTTCACTTTCTTTCTTCACTTCTCCTCAACCCCTTGGGGGTTTTTTAATTGCCACTGTTATCAATAAAATCATTTTTGCAAGCAATATACTCGTGTTTCTCCGGTTTTTATAGTGATTGGTCAATAGTAAGATTTTCAGATTATTAGTACCAAATAACTACTACTGATCCAGTATTTGTCACAAATAACAAACCCAATGCGACTCTATGGGGAACACTAGCATTTTTTTCTGAGAAATCTAGTTCTAAACAGGTGGAGGTAGTGCAGCACCCCAGGATTAAATAGGTGCACTTAGTACTTCAACTGTTCAGAGTGCCTTGCTGGTAGTATAGCACCCTCTATAGGTAGATTTGACAGTGAACACCCGGTATTCTTAGGCTGGGGAGGGCGAGGGGCAGGGTTAATGTCCCCCGCCTCCCTCCCCCTCCCGCAGCCGAGAATATCAGCCGCAGCTGCCCCGGGACTGTCGCATGCATTATGCGGCAGTACCGGAGTGTCCCTGGCTCTTCCAGATGCCGTGGCGATCCAGGTAATAAGGAGTTAATGGCGGCGGATCGCCGCCACTAAGTCCAGGCTTGATCATGGCAGCGTCTGTGACAGCTGACATGATCAACCCGTAAGTAAAGTGAATAAGCATACACACCGAAAAATCCTTTACTTTAAATAAAACACAAAAAAGCTCCTGGTTCACCCGTTTATTAACCCCCCCCCCCGAAACACACAGCTCCGGCGTAATCCACGTCCTGCGATGCTGGCATCCAGCCGCGACTGACACACAGCGCTGAATGCAGACTCACAACGAGACAGCAGAAAGGTAATTACCGGTCATTTCCCACGGCCGGTAATGTGAACACACTACCGACCGTGAGAAATGCAGCGTGTGCTCACAGGGACTCTATCGCTCTATTTATCTATCTGCTATCTAGGAAATGGCTTTTTTTTTTTTTTCTTTTCTCTCAATGTGCTTTATTGCATTGAATGCATTAAAGCACATGTACCAACCCGCACGCGGCAAACCGCATGCGGTTTTCCGCGGTTTTTTACCGCGGGTGCGATAATCTTTCAGACCCTGCGGAATTTTCTTAAGAAAATTCCATTTTCCAGTGCGCACAGGGCCTTTAAGGTTGAGTTCTGTGTAGGTCAAACCATGTAGATTTAAGCAGGAAAGTCACAAACCATTATTCAGCTAGAGAGATGAATGTCGGAGCGCACCACTAATACTGGAACAATTTTTCTTATTTGGGTGCACGCTGGTGCGGAAGAAAAATTACATGGAGCAAGAGAGAAAAAAGATTCCGCACATGCAAGCAGAGGCACACCAATAGTGTAATGTATAAAAAAACACACCTTTATTTATTGCACAGAAAAAACCATCTTAAAATCAATTAAAAACATACAACAAGACAGGAGAACACCACTTAGGCGAGACCAAATGCCCCCAATATCATATATCATGAGTGACAGTGCAGTCATAAAGCACGGTACAGTATCAAGAAGAAAAATAGTAAGAAGACCGAAACCCTGGATGGTACAATATTGGATATCAAGTGTCCCTGATTAAATCAATCTATAGGGCGGGGGTAGGGTGCTTGAAAAATGTGGTCGTAGCTGATCACAGTATATATGAGTGTACACACATATCACAATATCGGGGCAATATGTGCAAGCTTTGGCGCAATATTGGTTATCTGTACAATGGTCCCTCAATGGACGGTTCTTTGCCCCGACCGGGTACGCTATATCCAAACTGGCTGGCGGGGGGGTGTGGAATATAACAATCCATTAGGATACTCCATTAGAGATATATGTGTTCAGATGTCTATACATACCACCTTTGATAAAACATCATGCTCCCATGTACTTATCACCACCTGGAGATACAACATATACACGTGACTGTATCCTTATAAATGCTCGTGCCTCACTAGTGACTCTGAGCAAACTATACAAAAGATTCAGCAAAAATCCGGAGATATGGACAGCTATATGTACATATATACGGATTCATGGTAAAGCATCATGTTCCAATAGACTCACTACCTTTCGGGGTTAAAATACGAACACACATGTGTATTCTCTGGAAAGAATGCCCATGTTGGTTGGGCGACCTTGAGCAAATTGTGCAAATTATCTGATAATGATCTGCCCAACAGAGAGCATATATGCTTCTCATGTACGCACGATACTCCCAGGGTTACATTTACACGTGTATATGTTCTTTCTCCTCTCCCTCTGGGTATGCATTCTTGCGGGTTAAAAGCTCCAGTCTATGTATGGTTGTATGTTTACTATCTGGATACGCTTCAGACAAGGGATTTCCTTATACCTGTACCCCCTCTGTGATATCCTATGAGCCACCTATACCATATGTGGCCATAAGACTATGACAAGCGTCTCCCTCCATTAATATTTGCGACTGGTCCCTCCTATGACTAATGTCTCCGCGATGCCGCATTAACGACTCCCCCATGTAAGTCTCGCATCACTCTGTTTCTTGTAGTGGTGGCCACTTGGTTTCTCAGTCCGTTCGACCTCGCGCATACGCAGTGCGACGTTTCATTCACATATCAGCCATCACTTTGCTCTTTGTAGTGATTTGGCCACTTGGCCCCTCCGTCCGCTTGACATCGCGCATGCGCAGTGGGATGTTTTCACTTGGACATCGGCCACCGCCGATTCGCTATAACGCGCATGCGCAATATGGCGCCACAGCGCACGGCTCCAGATGATCTTTTAGCTCCACAGGTGTGTGTATGTTTCTCATTTATTACACTCTGATAGGTATATATACCGCGCCTTTTTGCACTTCAGTCACCCGCCCTGATGAAGCCGCTGCTGCGGCGACATGCGTCGGCCTTTAACCTTGAGCACCCTGCTTGACCGCCCCCATGACGTGACTGACTAACCCTGGACTCATGACCGGTGACTATACGGCACTTGCCATACCCTGCCCTTTATGACATGACTCCGGCCTTTAGGCAGTTGGCTATCTTGAATTGCATTCCTTTGGCATTCTTGTCGTACATGCAGTCGCCATATGTGTGAGTATTGGCTGTTACTCCCCTGCCTAAACTTGGCCGGATATTTACTTATATACAATCTTAGGGTGGGATGGTCACCGGCCGCAACTGTACCCTTGTGATTAGTTTACTTTATCCAGGCACCTGGTAATACTGTGATATTGCTGGCTGGAATACAGCTGTATAATCACTGTACAGTTTTTCTAAACCAAAAGATTGGCTATCAGTATTGATATTCCTTATTGTGGAAATCATTCTGAGATATACTGATTGCTATCTGCATGTTACTGCACCCCTTATTGCCCACACGGGGTTCAGTTTACTGGATCTACTGGGTGATTTCGCCGGCTGAATCATAGTTGTATAACTGTACAATATTTTTACCCGAACATTGGCTACCAGTATACATGCATCCTATTTCCTTGTTGTAGAAATTATTTTAGGGTATATGGATTGCTAATTGCTTGTCACTGTACCTCTTATTATCTACATAGGGTTTGGCTCATGGTGTGGTCACTCAAACCACATTGTTTATGCTACATGTCCGTCACACAAACCATTATCAAGTGATTGACATCTGTTAATATACTGCCCAATATATATATTTCTGACATAGGGCATGAGACTGTAGGGACAGGTTTACATTGTGATATGTGTGTACACTCATATATACTGTGATCAGCTACGACCACATTTTTCAAGCACCCTACCCCCGCCCTATAGATTGATTTAATCAGGGACACTTGATATCCAATATTGTACCATCCAGGGTTTCGGTCTTCTTACTATTTTTCTTCTTGATACTGTACCGTGCTTTATGACTGCACTGTCACTCATGATATATGATATTGGGGGCATTTGGTCTCGCCTAAGTGGTGTTCTCCTGTCTTGTTGTATGTTTTTAATTGATTTTAAGATGGTTTTTTCTGTGCAATAAATAAAGGTGTGTTTTTTTATACATTACACTATTGGTGTGCCTCTGCTTGCATGTGCGGAATCTTTTTTCTCTCTTGCTCCACAAACCATTATTCATCAATTCCATCTTATCCTACTACATCAGGGGTGGGCAATAAATTTTCCCATGGGGGCCACATGAAAATTTGGGATGGTTTTAGTGGGCTGGACTAATATAACTAACTCAATTCTACCCAGTACTGTATATAGTGTATATATACACACTATCCCTTCATAAACAAACAATAAGTTAAACAATATAAAGATTTAATGAAAATATGGAGGTCAGTAAGTAAGACATTACTGGGGTCAGTTTCATACACATTACTGGGGTCAGTGGAGGGCATACACATTACTGGGGTCAGTGGAGGGCATAGACATTACTGGGGTCAGTAAGTGGAATAGACATTACTGGGGCATACACATTACTGGGGTCAGTAGGGAGAATACACATTCTTGTGGAGCATATACATGCTGACCGTGGTGACCTGTGGAGCCTACATACTGGCCCTGGTGGCCTGTTGAGCATACATACTGGCGCTGAGTGCACAGACTGGCAGCACTGGAAGACGCTTAGGGCCCAAGCTGGCAGCACTGCAGTAGCAGAGCCTGAGGGCTCTTCTGGTTGCTTTCTCTGAGCCCCTGTGTGTCTGCTTCTTCTATTGCAGGCACAGGGGGGACCTGAGAAGACACAAATGCTGGACTCTCCCCTCCTGCACTCACACTGCACTCTCCCTGCTGCTACTGGTTCACATTACCTCAGTTGCAGAACCGACATTTTTTAAGTGGCCGCTGTGGAGATGTGCCGGTCACATGTGAGGATCCTGGATAGAAGGGGCAGGCAAAGGGGGCGTGGCCAGCATCGAGAGAGCATCAAGAGGGGATAAGGAAGGCATTCAAGGAGAGTGTGTGTCCAGCATTGAGAGTGGGCATGGCCGACAGCAAAAGGGGCATGGCCAGCAGCATAGATCCCATGGAAGGCATCCAGAGTGTGGCCAGCATCCGGAGGGGGTGTGCCCAGCAGAGTATGGGGATGTGGGGCAGTCCCTTATCATTGCACTGCGGGATACATAGCTGCCGGCTGTGAGAGTGGGGCTGAGGCACAGACAGTAGGCGGGCTGTGCCTTGCCCAGGTCTGTACTACGTAGTATATAAATGACAATTTCTCTCACCAATACCAAAATTGTGTCCTTTTTTTTTTTTTTCCCTCCCATCTGCAAACTATAAATTGTCCTTATTGCAAAACCATATGTGGATATTTATTCGGATTGACTGGCCAGCTGAATCTCTTGAATGGTGACCTTGATAAAGACGAACGCCGTTCCTTTGAAACAAGTCGGTGTTGTCTGCATGAAGACACCATAGCACTCTGACGTCACACACCAGTTATCTAGCTTCAATGACGTATTCACCATTCAAGACACACCTGGAATCAGCTCTGGCCCTTTTACCTGCTTTAATTGATGGTGTATTAATAAGGGAATAGCACATTAAAGAGCTTTTGAGATAATTGTCCAATTACCTTTTGTTCCCTTGAAAAAGAGGCAGCTACATATGAAAGATCTGTTCTTCCTAAACCCTTATTCCAATTAGGATGTGAACAGCCTCAAGTCAGGGGTACACTCACACGAGCGCAATGGGAGGAAATCTCACATTGCACTCTGACCAATGTTAGTCAGTAAGGCAGAGCAGTTGGTCAGCTTTTTTTCTCATCCAGATTCTGGATCAGCAAAAAGGCTCAACATGCTGCGATTTGTTGCCGAAATCATGCGAGTCTCGCCAATACGTGTCAATGGGTGCGAGAAAAAACTGACATCACATGGACCATCCCAGTGAGATCTGTTTTTATGGATACATTACTATCGTAGCACAGAACAAATGACTAATAGCTGCTGAGAAAAAAACTGATTGCATACTGAGTGCACACGGATGACAAGTGAGTAACAAAAATCGTCCTTTCCTGGATGAGTGGGATGGGTTTTTCATATATTCATGTGATTCCAGCCTAAAGCTGAGACCGCATTTTAACCTCATATTGATTATATACCTGTATCTTGAATATATTTGGGTAAACAGCTAAAATCTCAAAGCGTGTCACCAGGTAAATATTTCTGCACGTAACTGTATATATAGTAAAGATTATGTAGATCTCTTATAGTCCTATTTTCTGTAGGTCTATAGTTCAGTCTGAAGATAAGGTATGCACACCAGTGACTATGCAAGGGGAATACATGTAATAGCAGAAACTGCTGTGTGAATACTGACATAAAAAATTCAATAGCTATATGTAAGAATGAAATGTGAAAAATGGAACCTGCATTACTGCCATGAACATATGAATAAAGAGAAATTTAGCTACTGAATTGATCAATGCAATAGAGCCCCAACACTACGCCAAAGTATTTCTCTACGTTGGGGTCCCTAGCTTGTGTGTGTCCTCTCATGCAGTTAAAAAACTTACCGTGTATGGGAAGCTGAGACCCAGGCTATATATACGTATCATGTGGATTGGCAATAGGTGTGAGTGGGGTGGGTTCACAAACGAAAAACTACTAACAAATAAGGAATAACGTTTGGAACACCATTCTAAGTCCGAACTGGGTGCAAAAGCCTAAAAAACATCACTATGGGGAGATAAGGTATGCACACCAGTGACTATGCAAGGGGAATACATATAATAGCAGAAACTGCTGTGTGAATACTGACATGATTTTTTTTAGGTTTTTGCACCCAGTTCAGACATAGAATGGAGTTCCAAACGTTATTCCTTATTTTTTATAGTTCAGTCTGAGACGCATTAGATTCCATGCACTGTGAGACTGAACCCAATATTCCCTAGTAACCTTATATATGCCTTTTGATTTAGTCAGTGCTTGGTTTAGAGATCTGTACTCGCTGAAGACCGATGTTCCCATCACAGAGAGGACAGTCTGTGTGTAACACTCCATGCAGGGAGGCGCTAGAGGCAGACGTTCTGCAAGATTCCCTGAAGCAGCAGATTCTCCCACTACGGAGATAGGAGGATGGTAGTTGGGGCTCATGGAGTCACTGAAAAGATTATATAGATGAATTGAGAATAATCAATCAGTTCAGGAGGGAAAGAAAAAAAAGCTGTTTACATAACTTTGCACTATAGGGATCAGTGCTTTCCCCAGACGAATCGTCCCAATAAGGCTGCTTTCACACTACATTTTTTTTTAACATGCGTCATGAACGTTTTTTTGCTATAAAAGCGGATCCTGCTTTTACAGCAAAAAAACACATGCAAACGCATGTGTTATTTTGCAGGATCCTGTCACTTTAAGTTTATGGACGGGCATTGAAGTCATGTGATCGGGAGTCAGTGGAACTGAACGTGATAGATTGGGAGCCAGCGTCTGACAGCTGCGGAGGCTCGTAACCAAGGTAAACTTCGGGTAACTTGCTTGGATAGACGATATTTACCTTGGTTACGAGTCTCTGCAGCTCTCAGGCGGGGGAGAGATAGAGAGGAGAGGGAGGGGGAGAGAGAGACTGATCACACCAGGCTGGTTTCTGGGCATGCTCAGTAGAGCAAACAGCATCCTGTCTATTAGCATGCCAGCGTTTACATGCGTTTGTGTGCAGTAGGCTGGACTCACACGAGCGTATGGCATCCGATGCGAGAACATCGGATGCGATATGCTAATGTCCCCCGGCTCAGGCTCTGCTGCGAGCGTGAGCCGGGTGTCATGCGACTGTAACCCGATCTTGCGATCGGGTCACAGCTGTCAAGCTGAGTGCAGGCGCTGCGGAGGAGAGGGAGGGGTTAATCCTCCCATCTCCTCCACTGTCAGCCTGTGCGTATATCGCACTGCACTGGGATAACATCCGAGTGCAGTCCGATGTATCTCTCGCATCCATTCACTTGAATGGGTGCGAGAGATACGGCGGTAGCAGCAAAACGCAGCATGCTTCCACTTTTCTCGCATCCAGAATCTGGATGCGAGAAAAGCTGACCAACAGCTCAACCTCATTGCCTAACATTGGTCAGAGTGCAATGCGAGAATTTCTCGCATTGCACTCGTCCGATTTTCACGCTCGTGTGAGCGTACCCGTATAGTCAGGATCCAGCAATTTGCAGTATTTGGACGCAGCTCAAAAACGCTACAAGTAGCATTTTTGAAAAATGTTAAAAAACTGCAAGTCGCTGTATCCTCACTATAACGCACGCAAACACATGTGAACGCATGTTGACGCGAGTCCATTGCAAATGCATTGAAATGAAAACGCATTTGCACTGGATCCGTTTTTGCATTAAAAAAAACCGTTCACGATGCATGTTAAAAAAACATAGTGTAAAAGCAGCCTAACCAGATCACACCCAGGTGGGGGCGAGTAATGGGAGTTGATATTTTCAACATTTAAGCTCTAGGGGGAGCAGGTGCTCCCATCTGACATGAAAAACTTGTATTTTCAACTTTTAAAATGACCCGAACGCTATGCAAACTAATCTGTAGGCAGCATGTTATAAATAGAGCAGGGGGAGGGGAGCAGCGCAATTGATATGTAGTTTTGTGAAAACGGATTCCATAAAACCTGGGAATTCATCATGGAAGCTTCTCATCTCTGGGATATTTTTTTTTTGTCCAGTGGGCGGGCCGGTCAGTGACTGACACTAGTGTACGCACACACACACCCACCCCTCTATAACGTGCTGCCTTCAGATTGGGCTTCACTTTCATGGTGACAGGCTCCCTTTAACCACTCGAGGGAGCAGCTGCACAACTGTAACATGAAAACCTAGTGTGCTGCTCGCACGTCTGACATGACTCAAACTGTAAAATAAGGGGGAGAGGATAAAATTTATCATCACAGTGCAATACTGCTTTATGATTATCGAAAATGTGATCCTGACAATGTGGAAAAAGTTACTGAAGAGCACGAGCAGTTCTCACTGATGAAAACTGAGATGAAATTTGAAAGGACGCTCCACCCGGCAGTTCAATAAGGTTTTTTTTGTAGGAGGGGGATGAAAGGTGGGGTTTTCTGCATTCCGTAAAGATTGAGATGCCATGGCGTCAATAAAACACATCTTTATTAATATTACAATTAAAATAGATTAATGACAATGTTCACTTAGCACAAGTAGGGCGTGGTGGCTGCGGGCACACCGGTGTTTACATCAGTCAGGTCTGTTATTATTACCAGCTATTTATGTAGCCTTGGTTGTGTAATCTATGCTAATGTTTGGTTGAATGCATTAAATTAGGATTGACTGCTTGAGCTGAGCGATTCGAGCTTTGGGGAGATAATGGCTCCTATGCTGGAACTTATTCGGGTGTTCCACTGAGAATGAAATCCCTTTACTTATGTGAAGTATTCCCCTATAGCTCAATCTGTCTCATAGCTCAAACGGGCAAGTTACCTTTACTACTATATTAGGGGCAGATTTTTGAGCTCATAATGTATTGACAAATCTATTACTTTATGATTTTTATTAGTTTATAACTTGAACATAGGCTGCATATTTGATGCTGGGTCAAGATACCATACAGGTTTTTGATGTAAAAGATTCAATCTCTCTTGTACTGATGGCCCGATGTACCTGTACCTACCCCTCCCCCTGTTAGGAGGGATTCGTTTGTGATATTCATTGCCCTACTTGTGCTAAGTGAACCTTGTCATTATTCTATTTTAATTGTAATATTAATAAAGATGTATTTTATTGATGTCATGGCATCTCAGTAATTTCCTTAGGGGGTTACTAGTGTTTTTCCATATATATATATATATATATATATATATATATAGGTTGCGGTCTAAAGGGTAGCAATTTGGGGTTTTTGATTCCGTAAAGATTACCTGGTAACATGATTCTCCAGGTCAGTACCAAACTTGCATTGATTATCTGGAGCGGGGGCAGGGAAATAACATTTTGTGGCAGTATTTTCCAAAACCTGAAACATTTTTATTTTTCAGTGATTGGTTAGGGCTTGTTTTTTTGCACTGTGAGCTTGGAGTTTCCTGATAAACACTGTATGTACCCACAGAGGAATCTTTCTTTTTTTTTTTTTCTCCTTGCAGTATTTTTATTTTTTTCTTCAGAGGGTAGCTGTGCTTTCACTTAAATATTCAGAATAAGATGTCCGGAATGTCTATATAAGTCACATATAATATTATTTCCTGCATTCTCACCAATTTTCCCCTCTCCATGCACTATCTCTGGGAAATCCTCTGAGTTGGGGGGGAGTGCAGCTGTGGTGGTCTCTGCCATAGATGGCACAGAGCGACCAGGAGGACATTATGCAGCTGAGCTGTGTTGAGCTGAACCAAGCTCTGGTGTGAGGTAAAGCATTTTCAATGCAGAAATACCAAACTTCCTTTTTAATATTTGGAATTTCTTTGTCTTATCTTAAAGGGAATCAGTCATATTAAAAAAAAAAAAAAAAATATATATATATATATATATATATATATATATATATATATATATATATATATATATATATATATATATATATATATATATATATATATATATATATATATATAGTATATAGTGTATTATCAACAAACAGAAATCAGCGTATATTGTATCAAATAGTTTTTATTTTACAAAAATATTTTTTTAAAACCATTTGTTTATTCCAAATCACTAAAAAAAATCAAAAAATCAAGAAAAAACATCACTTGTCTGTTTTTCAAGTGATGTTTTTTCTTGATTTTTTTGATGTTTTTTAGGGATTTGGAATAAACAAAGGTTTTTAAAAAAATATTTTTGTAAAATAAAAACTATTTGATACAATATACTCTGATTTCGGTTTGTTTGTTGATAATATATATTCTTTTGAGTTAAAGTATCATAAAAACCATGGTGGAGAAAATATAGAAATCTGTCAATATGTATCTATGGTATATAGTGTGTCCACCCATATCCTGTCCACAGCCATTAACTTGAGAACGGCGGCAGCTATAGGCATAGAAGTGGTGTCTAGGTATAGTAAAGTAGCCATGCGCTACGCAATGAAACCACCTATTGCGCCACCTGGTGGAAAACAATGGAGTTAGCACTTTTATCTCAAAAACGGAATGAGAGAGAAAAAAAGTGAAGTAAAACATTGTAGGGCATCATCAATTCAATACAAATCAACATCTTGCATACAGAAATGCTATGATATGAAACACATGATACCCCCTCCCCCCCCTGTCAGCTGCAATGCACATCTGGACTCTGGATAGCATACTGTATCTTGCTGCACGTTGTGCAATAAGGCAGGTGACACGTTTGCACAACCATCTGCGATATGTCGTCTTAGGTCCTGCAATGTTGGTGGAAGTGTGAACCTAGCCTAAGTATGCTCAGATTATCTCAGGGGAGCAAAGCAGAACACACTGAGAAGATTGGGAACAAAATCCTCCATCTTCTCTTCTTCACTGTGTCAGTACATGGAAATCGAACTGCACTCAGATGTCATCCGAATGCAGTCCAATGTTTCTCTTGGACTCATTGACTTGCATTGCATAGTGCAATCCGAATACCAGTGATTTTCTCTCGCTCGTGTGAGCAGCTCTATAGACTAATATTGGTCTGAGCAGAATCCAATATTTTGTCATATGGGATTTTTTTTTTTTTTTTTAATATGACCACTCCTTTTAATGGTGGTGAGAGGGGAAAGGTTGAGGGGGGAGATTGTAAATTAGATTTTTTTCCCCAGCCCATCAATGTTGCTATAGTTAATTTTCTGCTCCCAATTTTAATAGTTAAAAGGAAAGGTATCGCTTTTTTTTTTTAATTAGTTTTGTTATATTTACATAAAGCATTTGTACAAGAGAAGTTTGTTGAAATGAGCATTTGAACTAAAGAAAAAAAAAAAATAAAAATAAAATGCTCTCCTGCCTCCTATTCTGAACATTCACTCAAACGCTGCTAAGGCTATGTGCGCACGCTGCGGATTTAGCCGCAGAAAATGTGTCTAAGGCTGGTTTCACACTACGTCTTTTTAACATCCGTTGAAAATGTTATTTTAGCGGAAGTACGGATCCAGTGCAAATGCGTTTTAATTTCAATGCATTTGCAATGGACTCGCGTTAACATCCGTTCACCTGCGTTTGCCTGCGTTATAGTGCGGATCCGGTGACTTGCAGTTTTTTAACATGTTTCAAAAACGCTACTTGTAGCGTTTTTGAGCTGCGTCAAAATACTGCAAGTCACCGGATCCTGACTAAACAGCATGCAAACGCAGGTGAACGCTGGCGTGCTGATAGACAGGATCCTGTTTTTGTACTGAGCATGCCCAGAACCAGTCTCGCGTGATCTGTCTCTCTCTCCTCTTCCCTCCCTCACCCTCTCTCTCTCTCTCTCTCTCTCTCTCTCTCTCTCTGTCTTTCCCCCTTCCTCCCCTCCCTCTCTCCCCCACCTGAGAGCTGCGGACACTCGTAACCAAGGTAAATATCGCGTAACCACTTCTCTTAGTTACCCGATGTTTACGTTGGTTACGCGTGCAGGCAGCCCGGCTCCTAGCAGCTGCAGACACTCGTAACCAAGATAAATATCGGGTATCCAAGGCCGATGTTTACCTTGGTTACCAGCGTCTGCAGCTGTCAGAAGCCTCCTCCCAGTCTAGTTCCCCTCACTCCCGATCACATGACTCCACCCCTAAACATCCAGTGCAGGATCCTGCAAAATAACAGATGCGTTTGCATACGTTATTTGCTGTAAAAGCAGGATCCGTACTTCCGCTAAAATAACGTTTTCAACGGATGTTAAAAAGACGTAGTGTGAAACCAGCCTAACATTGCTGCAGTCATTCCCCAGCAAATCCTATGGGTTTTAAAAAAAAAATACTGTGAGCACACTGCGTTTTTTTTATACCCGCGGATTGACGCGAGGATTTTCCACTGTGGAATTAATGAGAATCTCACTTCTTTTCCGTAGGTACCTGCGTTTTTTTGCCATAGATAATGGTAAAATAACGCAGGGACCAACCTGCGGAAAATCCGTGGCAGATTTCGTTGCGGTTTTGGTGCGGTTTTTTACCACGGGATTCTTGAAGAGGGTCCGGATTTTCCTTAAGAAAAAGGCACTTTCTAGTGCGCACACAGCCTTAAACCAGTTTTGTTCCTGAGTCTGCGAGCTCATAGAGGGCTTAATAGAGAATAGCTATTGCAGTCTATGGGAAAAAAGAAAAAGAAAAGCAGAGAGAAATCCGGTGCGATGTTCACAGCTTTGTTCTGTTTTCTAACGCCCATAATACCACTTTGGACTCTGTGCCATGTAGCAACAGACCTGAAATCCTTCAGGCCATATTCTCACAGTGTAAATACAGGTGTCTGCGTCCTATTATGAAATTATGAAACAATCTTTTCTATTGTGCTTTTGTAGTGCTTTAAACCTAAATTGGTGCAATTTTACACAAAAAAAGCCATTTATGACTAACAGACGCAATATGTGACATTGGAGAGAAAAAAAACGAAACAGAAAACACAAACAATGAATGGGGGTAAATGACCTGGTCTTGAGCTTGTTAGGGACCCTACAAGTTTTGGGGGGGGTTTTAATCCAAAGACAAAAATTAAAAGTATTCATGCTTAAATGATATATATTTATGATATAAAAAATGTAATAGTTATACATTTTCAACTTTTAAACACTAGGGGGGCTGATTGAATTTGCCATGGAAATTCGTACTGCTAGTTCACATCACGACTGCATTAAAATGTGGGGGTTTGCAAAAAGGGGGTCAGTAAGGTTGGGTAGTGCCACTGTGTTGGTGACTGCACAGTGATCCTGACATGTGAACAGCATATATTTTCTATTTATTTTTTTTAATAAATAAAAAAACAACTTTTTTGTGACACCCGTAATGCTATTTTTCCATGGATAGCCGTATCAGGGCTTGTAGTTGGAGCGGTGAGCTGATGTCGTTGTTGTTACCAATCTGAAGTAAATATGATGGTTTATCGCTTTTTTATTTCATATTATTGTGTATGTGAGGTGTCAAATGCTGAAAGTCTGGGATTTTGTTTATGTTTATGGAATTTGTCATAGGGGTGGCTTTTACATTTTGATGATTTTGATGATTTTTTTTCTTTTTTTTTTTTTAATGTGGGAGAAAAGGGGTGATTTGATTGAACATTATTTTTCCTGATTTCTAAATGCCACGAATTGTAGGTGCCAGTTTATCATTTCTACGAGGGGCTGCTGATAAGTCTCTAACTTTGTGATTTATTTATTTATTTTTTTCTTTCTATGGTAACGAATTGTATATCACATGAAACCTTTATGTGTATAATATGTTTTCGAAATTTTGCAATTGTTGCTTATGGCAACAGCATTCTACGCACGCAGGAAAACAAAATGGCGGCGTCTAATACAATATTCACAGCAACTGAGAGCAGAGGAGTGATAAAATTCTTGTTTCTGCAAGGAAAGTCCATAAAGGATATTCATCGTGATATCTTCCAGACATTGGAGGATCAATGCCCTTCATATTCCACAGCTAAGAACTGGGTTGCCAAATTTAAAACGGCCACTTCAGCACCAATGATGAGGGACGTCCTGGATGACAGAGAGTGGTGGTTGTTCCGGAGATCGTCGATGCTGTGCACAACCTCATACTGGAGAATTGACGAATTTCAGCTAAAGCAGTAGCAGACATTATGGGAATTTCCCATGAACGTGATTGTATCATTATCCATGAACATTTAGACATGAGGAAGCTACTGCAAAGTGAGTCCCGAGCAGACATCATGGGAATTTTCTGTGAATGTGTTTTTGTCAGGTTCTTGGGAAGATTTGGACATGAGGAAGCTATCTGCAAAGTGGGTCCCCAAATGTTTGACAACAGATCAGAGAAGCATGCAGGTGAAAACTTCCCATTTGTCAGCGTTTCCAGAGTGATAAGAGCTTCCTGGATCGACTGGTCACTATGGATGAGACCTGGATTTATTTGTATGACCCTGAAAACAAGGAGCAGTCAAAAGAGTGGAGGCACAGTGGTTCTCCTCGTCCAAAGAGGTTCAGGATGCAAAAATCAGCCGCTAATGTGATGGCGTTCTGGGATAAGGAGGGCGTGCTGCTAGTGGACTACCTTTAAAAGAATTCCACCATCAATACAAGGTATTACATTGAACTTTTGGACCAATTGAAGGCAGCTCTGAAGAACAAAAGGCACAGGCAAGCTGTCCAAAGGAATTTTGTTCCTGCAAGACAACACCTCCGCTCACACTGCACAAGCGACCACGCCAAAACTGGCAGAGCTGGTTGACCACCCACCTCATTCACCAGATTTAGCTCCCGAAGACTATCATCTGTTTCTGAACCTGAAGAAACACCTCAAGGGTACCAAATTTCACACAATTTCTGATGCCATGGCTGCTACGGCTGCCTGGTTTGAGGCACAACCAAAATGCTTCTTTTTGCCAGGCTTACAGAATTTGGAATGTAAGAAGTGTGTTGACAGCAGTGGAGAGTATGTGTAATAAATGTAAAGTTTCATCATCCAATCTTGATTCTTTCTTAAAATAAAGTAAAAAAACAAAAGCCAAAGACTTATATGAGAGGCTGCAGCTAACAATCGTGTGACGCTCCAGCATTGAATTTAGTATTGTAGATCCCACTGATGAATTTCTGGCTTGTTAGATGCTGGAAAAATGGAAGTGTGTAAAGACCCAGAAAGAGCAATTACAAAAGTTTCTGCATTCAAAGGAGGCTGTAAAATATTATATTGCCTGGTGTCATTCTGTAAAATTTACTTTAAGTGGTTACTCTAATATTTTGGAGACCAGCAGGTGATGGTATGTGTTGGCAAGGGACTGTAGTGATTACACATCCTCCAATGCACTCCCTTGCCAGCACATACCACCACCTGCTGGTCTCCAGTGGTATTACAGAGTAACCACTTACAGTAAATTTTACAAAATAACATTAGGCAATACATTATGCTACAGACTCCTATGAATGCAGAAACATTTGTAATGGCTTCTTTTGTGTAATTCCACTATTCGATCAGAATAGCCCCTGAAACAAGCATTACTGATGACGCTTCATTTCAGGGAGGGGGCAGAGACTACGACAGTGACTGCAAAAAGTGCAGCACATTAATAAAACTCCTCCTGCAACAAAATCCATCTTCCAGATATTTATATCAATCATTTTTTTTCATATATCAGTATACATTAAGGCCAAAGGAAGCCTGGTCCTTAATGGGTCATTCCATGTCAAGTGGACCAGTGGTCCCCACTCGACCTTCTCCGATTTTGCAGAAAATGTATAAGGATGTACATTTATGTTTGAAAAGAGGTTCTGTAAATTTTTAGGGCCAGATCTCAAATACATTGGGCACTGTTGACCTTTCACTGGAGGTCCCACCAAGCCTGCGGCTTCAGCTAAGAGGATTTTGCAAACTTTGGCACATAGCCATTAGAGTTCTATACTGGCTATGATGCTGAAATTTGGCATACTAGCTCAACTTTTGCTGCTAAACATGATAAAATTATTACCGACTATGACAAAACAATATTTCGGCCGTAATTTTGTGTCAAAGTAGCTTGTAAAACGCCTCGCATAAAACTTATGCCTAACTTTGCCCATATATAACTCAAGACCAAAAACCAATAGTAACTGGTGCTTTGCCCTGTACACCAAACATCTACATGACTTTGCATTGCTGCAATATCACGGTCAAAGCATATGTATGTGTGGAAATATTCACACCCACATATGATGACAAACTTGACAAAAATGAATTTTACCTATTTTTAGGTCAAATTTCTCAAAAAGGGTACCCCTAAAAATATATTAATTCTGATATCACTAGAAAGAGCACATTTTTCTCTACAAGGATCATTGGGGTTTTTTTTTGGAGTCTCTCAGTTTAAGAAAAGAAAAATGACACTGAACATGGTGTTATTTATGCGCGTAATGCATTGATTTTGTGTTTGATTTTCAGATTCTTATCACATGTTACAGAGTTGTATTGTTGCTAGCAATGTCTATTATAATCAAAAACCTATAAACCTTTTTAGTTATTATTATTAGTCAATAACTTTTCATAACTAAATCAGTGACTGCTCACGACATGACACAGTTGCAGTCCACACTTTAACAGTAATTGTGGAGTATCTCAAGACTCCTCTATGGGATTCGTCATATCCACTTCTTCAGCGATGGATCTGCAGCCCAGTACAAAAATGTCAAAATTTTTCTCAACTTGTGCCACCACAATGCTGATTTCAATATCAGCGCTGAATGGAATTTTTTTGGTACCAGTCATGGAAAGTCGCCCTGTGATGGGATTGGAGGGTCAGCAAAGAGGTTGGCAGCTCGTGCCCGTCTTCAACGCCCAACTGAAAACCAAATACTGACCCCGGTGGATTTATTCAACTTTTGCAACGAGCAACTGCATGGAATAAAGTTTTTTTTTTTTGTTCCAAAAGAAAAAAAAATTGACGAAATAGGGGTAGTTCAAGAGGAAAGGTTCAAAGATGGACATACAATTGCTGGAACAAGAGAAAATCACCAGTTTGTGCCAATTGATGACAAAAAGATTCGCATTTCAAGGGTGTCAAATGAGCCATCATCTTTCATTGCCCATGTAGATAGATCTGTCAGATCAGAAATGCCTTTTGTGCCAATTGCAAACCTCCAGGCAGGGCAATACATTGCCTGCATTTAGGATAGGAACTGGTGGATTGGAAATATTTCTGAAATTTCAGTCGACGACCATGATGCATTAATACATTTTATGCATCCTCATGGACCAGCTAGCTTCTTTCACTAACCTGTGAGAAATGATACATGCTAGATTCCCGAGCAGTCAATCATTGCAATAATTCCAGCACCAGCTGCAAAAGCAATGGGCCGACAATACAGCTTCTCTGAACCCATTATGTTGCAAATTCAGCAACAATTCCAGACCACTTAGACTGAACATTATGGCTTGGGAACCAACAAAAGATACCCAATATTAGGCTTGGGATCCTAGGCAAAGACACCCACCCTCGGGCTTCGGAACCTGCGATAAAGAGACCACCCGCGACTTGCCTTGCACGGCTATCGGCCATGGCTACTAGGCGATGGGGCTGCCAATTCTCGAAACACAGCATTATTACAATTCTTAATAGGATTATAAGACCAATTCTTAGGGAATTGGTTGTTGTATAACCACCATGGACCAACGCAAGCGTTTGAATAGTGCAGTTACCATTCATTGCGTATTAATAAATAATACCATGTTCAGTGGCATTTTTCTTTTCTTAAACTGAGAGACTACAAAAAAAAAAAACAATGATCCTTGTAGAGAAAAATGTGCTCTTTCTAATGATATCAGAATTTATATATTTTAGGGGTACCCTTTTTGAGAAATTTAACCTAAAAATAGGTACAATTCTTTTATTTTAAGTTTGTCATCATATGTGGGTGTGAATATTTCCACAAATACATATTCTTTGACCGTGATATTGCAGCAATGCAAAGTCATGTAGATGTTTGTTGTACAGGGCAAAGCACCAGTTACTATTGGTTTTTGGTCTTGAGTTATATATGGGCAAAGTTAGGCATAAATTTTATGCAAGGCATTTTACAAGCTACTTTGACACAAAATTGCGGCCGAAATATTGTTTTGTCATAGCCGGTAATAATTTTATCGTGTTTAGCAGCAAAAGCTGATCTAGCCAGTATAGCACTCTAATGGCTATGTGCCAAAGTTTGCAAAATCCTCTTAGCTGAAGCTGCAGGCTTGGTGGGACCTCCAGTGAAAGGTCAACAGTGTCCAATGTATTTGAGATCTGGCCCTAAAAAATTACAGAACCTCTTTTCAAACATACATGTACATCCTTCCTTGGATTATCTTTTAGGAGGCATCATCTTTCCCATGTCCTGTTGTAACATTCATTTAAATGTTGTGTTTTGTCTCAGTAATTAATTTGTAATAAGCCTGAAGAAGGAGCCTTTGTGCTCTGGAAGCTTGCTAATATGATTTTTCTGGTTAGCCTATAAAAGGTATCACTCCTAAAATACTTTTGTCATTTTTGGGACATCGTATTTCAATTGATTTTTCTGGCTAACACAGTACCATAATATTACCCTGTATTGCACAATGTACATCCTTTATAAATTTTCAACAAAATCAGAGAAGGTCGAGTGGGGACGATTTTTAAAAAACTGGTCCACTTTATGTGGAATGACCCTAATGTTTGTTCTAATTTTCTGCAGAATCCTCCCACCCCATAGATTGTCTCCTCGGCTGAGCAGCCTGCACCCTTATATGCTACAGCAGTAGCCCAGCAGCACAGTAGCCCAGTAGCACAGTTGAACCTAGGCAAGAAGCAGTAAACATGAAAATTCTGTAAAAATAAGAGGAAATTTAATAAAGTTGAAAGTTTGTTTTTTTTTTTTTCTTTTTTACTGTCTTTCCCTATAAACGATCAACAACTCTCTTGATCTTCAAAAAGTGTTAAATACAGTGACTGGTAGTCACATTTACACCATTCTGCCCCCACTTTAAAAAGGCCAAAACTGGGATATTAATATGAATGAATTATTTACCAATCCCTTCATGAGGAGGACAGTATCAGGGCTGTTTTGGCAATTTTACTAGACCCTGCTTGTTCTTGAATGGAGATTACAGGGGTATTACCATCTGAGTGTTGGTTTATCACTAGAATATACCATCACTAGCATTCGTTATGATCCTCACTATGCCCGCACATGCCGTCAAGAGTTTCGGCAGCAGTGCGCCATTCATATGAGTTCCCTGCGCCGTTTTGTTGCATTACAGCCCGCTTAATAGTTTAATTAGCTCAGGGTCCCAGTCACGAGTAACACCGTAATGAAGCGACAAATCATTGTAGTATATGGGGGGGAGGGGTGTATGTTGCTAAAAGGTCTGACAAATCCTGGTCAACCTAATTTACAGTAGATTTGTCCTGTTTCCTAATCTAGCCTTTGAGTAGACAAGGATAATCTGTATAAATTCATCCACATATTACAGCATAACACTTTGATCTCAGCCAATTAAAGGTGTAACAAAAATAACACCTGAAACAACACACACTATAAAGTTTCATATTTTCCACTCTTAAACATTAGGGGACGCAGCTACTGTACAGCTAGGTCACATTACAACTGCAGTAAAAGCGGGCAGAATCTGCTCTCCTGTGTGTGATGTCACCTCCCCCTCTGAGTGTTTCCAAAAGGAAAAGAGAAGATTAAATTTAGGATCACAGTGCAAAGCCATTTTGTTGGTGACTGTAAAGTGATCCTAATAGGTCTAAAGTGTCAAAGACAGCTGGCATAGTGCTCCACTATATACTACTGTGCCCTACTGTATACCATGCCCCACCAGACCCAACAATACAGACGAGCTGAAGGCTGCTATCAAAGCAACCTGGGCTTCCATAACACCTCAGCAGTGCCACAGGCTGACTGCCTCCATGCCATGCCGCATTGATGTAGTAATTCATGCAAAAGGAACTCAGTCCAAGTATTGAGTGCATTTACTGTACACAGAGTTTTGTAGGCCAACATGAGTTTAAAATCATTTTTTCAATTGGTCTTATATAATATTTTAATTTTCTGAGATAATGAATTTTGGGTTTTCATTGGCTGTAAGCCATAATCATCAACATTAACAGAAATAAACACTTGAAACAAATCACTCTGTGTGTAATGACTATACAATATATTAATTTCCCTTTTTGTATTGAATTGCTGAAATAAATTAACTTTTTGAGGATATTTTAATTTATTGAGATGCACTTGAGTAAACCCTTTTAAAAAGGTCACAGTAATTTACATCTGCATGTCTGAACTCAGTGTCCACCTCTATATCCCATGCTACCCTCATATACAGTTTTAGTTCCAGGTTAACCTGTGTTAGGCCCCCTTCACACGTCAGTGATTCTAGTACATATGTGCTTTTTTTTTTCTACGTACCAGAATCACTGACATACGCATACCCATTATAATCAATGGGTCTGCTCACACCAGTGATTTTTTACTGAACGTGTCTCCGTGCAGCGTACACGCGTGTCTATGATTCTGCACGGAGACAAGTCCGTTTTTTCTGGCATCACTGATGACCCACGGACCACACTATGGTGTGATCCGTGAAACACGTACCAGAAAAACACTGACATAAACATTTTCAACTCACCTTTCCAGCGATTCGCTGTGCAGCCTCCGCTCTCTACAGCTCCTGCCCGGCTCATGAATATTCATGAAAGCAGGAACAGCCGACCCGGAAGTAGCTGCAGAGAGCAGTGGGCGGACACTGCAGAGCCGAGGAGTTCAGCACCATGGACAGCAGGAGCGAAGGCAGGTGAGTAATGTCCATATGCAATCACGGATTGCACATGGACAACCCACGTGTGCCGTGAATCACGGAACACAGAGGGACATGTGCGTGTTTTACACATCAGTGAAGAGCGTCAGTGAAGCGCGTCAGTGTTTTTCACTGACGTGTGAAGGGGGCTTTAAGGATGCAACAAAAAAAAAGAGAATTTTGTTTACTTACCGTAAATTCTTTTTCTTATAGTTCCGTAATGGGAGACCCAGACCATGGGGTGTATAGCTTCTGCCTCCGGAGGACACACAAAGTACTACACTAAAAAGTGTAGCTCCTCTCTCCGAGCATATACACCCCCTGGATAACCAAATATAACCAGTTTAGTGCAAAAGCTGAAGGAGAATAGCCACCCACAAGTAGAGATAGAGCAAAAAACCGGAACAACCGGAGCCTCTGTCTACAACAACAGCCGGTGATAACACGCGGAACAAGAAACTGCCAACAGGCAACAGGGAGGGTGCTGGTTCTCCCATTACGGAACTATAAGAAAAAGAATTTACGGTAAGTAAACAAAATTCTCTTTTTCTTCATCGTTCCTATGGGAGACCCAGACCATGGGACGTCTCAAAGCAGTCCATGGGTGGGAAATAAACAGAAAACTGAGAAGTAGGCAAAACCTAACTTCACAAATGGGCGACAGCCGCCTGAAGGATGCGTCTGCCCAAGCTCGCATCTGCCGAAGCATGAGCATGCACTTGGTAGTGCTTCGAAAAGGTGTGCAGACTAGACCAAGTGGCAGCCTAACAAACCTGCTGAGCCGTAGCCTGGTGCCTGAAAGCCCAAGAGGCACCGACAGCTCTGGTCGAGTGTGCCTTGATCCCCGGCGGGGGAGGCACCTGAGTACACTGGTAGGCATCGGATATGGCCGACCTAATCCAACGAGCTAGGGTCGGTTTAGAAGCCGAGAGACCCTTGCGCTGACCTGTGGTCAGCACAAAAAGAGAGGTGCACCGCCTAAGAACAGCGGTGCATGACACACAGATCCGGAGCGCCCGCACCAGATCTAAAGTATGCAACGCTTTCTCAAAGCGATGAACAGGAGCCGGACAAAAAGAAGGCAATGAAATGTCCTGGTTAAGGTGGAAAGGAGACACCACCTTAGGGAGAAAGTCCGGAGTCGGACGGAGAACCACCTTGTCTTGATGAAAAACCAAAAAAGGTGACTCCGAAGAGAGCGCAGCCAAATCAGAGACTCTCCTGAAAGAAGTTATGGCCACCAGAAAGACGACTTTCTGTGAAAGTCGAAACAAAGAAACCTCCCCAAGAAGCTCAAAGGGGGGCTTCTGTAAGGCCGTGAGGACCAGATTAAGGTCCCAGGGATCCAAAGGCCGCCGGTAAGGTGGAATGATGTGAGATGGGCCCTGCATGAAGGTGCGCACCTGAGCCAGTCGGGCGATACGCCGCTGGAACAACACTGACAGAGCCGAGACCTGTCCCTTAAGGGAATTGAGGGATAGTCCTAGCTGCAGACCGGACTGTAGAAAGGACAGGATGGTCGGCAAGGAAAAAGGCCAAGGGGCATGGCCGGAAGAACGACACCAGGACAGGAAAATTCTCCAAGTCCTGTGGTAAATCCTGGCCGAGGAACACTTCCGAGCCTGAGTCATAGTGGAGATGACTTCGCGAGGAATGCCGGAAGCCGTCAGGATCCAGTACTCAAGAGCCACGCCGTCAATCTGAGAGCTGCAGAATTCTGGCGGAAAAACGGACCTTGTGAGAGAAGGTCTGGGCGGTCCGGGAGATGCCACGGCACCTCTACGGACAGACTGAGCAGGTCTGGGTACCAAGCTCGCCTGGGCCACTCTGGAGCAATGAGTATGACCCGACGGCCCTCCATTCTGATCTTGCGCAGGACTCTGGGCAAGAGAGCTAGAGGGGGAAACACGTAAGACAGACGGAACTGGGACCAATCCTGAACCAGCGCGTCCGCTGCAAAGGCCTGAGGATCGTGGGAGTGAGCCACGTAAACCTGGACCTTGTTGTTGTGCCGGGATGCCATTATATCCACTTCCGGAGTGCCTCACTTGCGGCAGATCGACCGAAACACTGCCGAATGCAGAGCCCACTCGCCGCTGTCCACGGTTTGACGGCTGAGATAATCTGCCTCCCAGTTTTCTACGCCTGGGATGTGGACTGCGAATATGGTGGACTTGGAGTCCTCCGTCCACTGAAGGATGCGTTGAACCTCCAACATTGCCAGGCGACAGAGAGTCCCGCCCTGGTGATTGATGTAGGCAACTGCTGTCGTGTTGTCTGACTGGACTCGAATGTGCTTGCCCGCCAACAGGTGGTGAAAGGCTACGAGAGCTAGGAGCAAAGCTCTGATTTCCAGCACATTGATCGAGAGGGCTGATTCGGACGGAGTCCAAGTGCCCTGTGCTCGGTGGTGGAGAAATACTGCTCCCCAGCCGGGTAGACTGGCATCCGTGGTGAGGATCACCCAGGACGGGGTCAGGAAGGAGCGTCTCAGACAGAGAGAGGGGCCGAAGCCACCACTGAAGAGAGCTCCTGGTCTGTGGCGACAGAGCCACCAACCTGTGCAAGGAAGAAGTCCGCTTGCCCCAACAGCGGAGAATGTCCAGCTGCAGAGGACGCAGATGGAACTGGGCAAAGGGAACAGCTTCCATTGACGCCACCATCTGACCCAGCACCTGCATGAGGTGCCTGATGGAATGACGGCGGGGCCTCAACAGAGAGCGCACCGCCAGATGGAGGGACTGCTGTTTGACTAAGGGCAGCTTGACAAGTGCCGGCAGAGTCTCGAATTGCATCCCTAGGTACGTGAGTTTTTGGGTCGGGGTCAGAGTGGACTTGGGCAGATTGACAAGCCACCCGAATTGAACAAGAGTGGCGAGAGTGAGCGAGACACTCCGCTGACAGTCCGCACTGGATGAAGCCTTGACAAGAAGGTCGTCCAGGTAAGGAATCACTGCCAACCCCTGGAGGACTGCTGCCATGACCTTGGTGAATACTCGCGGGGCCGTGGCTAACCCGAAGGGGAGAGCCACGAATTGGAAATGTTCCTCTCCGATTGCAAAACGTAGCCAACGCTGGTGTGAAACTGCAATTGGCACATGCAGATAGGCATCTCTGATGTCGACGGATGCCAGGAAATCTCCTTGGGTCATTGAGGCAATGACTGATCGCAGAGACTCCATGCGAAAATGCCGCACCTGAACATGCTTGTTGAGAAGCTTGAGATCCAGGATGGGCCGGAAGGAACAGTCCTTTTTGGGGAGTAGGAAGAGATTTGAGTAGAAACCTCTGAACCGTTCCCTGGCAGGAACCGGTACAATTACTCCATTGGCCTGCAAGGATGCCACGGCCTGAGAGAAGGCGGCGGCCTTGGAGCAGGGGGGAGTTGACAGAAAAAAATCTGTTTGGCGGGCTGGTAGAGAACTCTATCCTGTAGCCGTGGGAGATGATATCCCGCACCCACTGATCGGAGACGTGTTGAAACCACACGTCGCCAAAGTGGGAGAGCCTGCCACCGACCAAGGACGTTGCTGGCTCGGCCAGATAGTCAAGAGGAGGCTGCCTTGGTGGCAGCAGCTCCTGCGGACTTTTGTGGACGCGGCTTCTTGCGCCAGGCGGGCTTCTGGTCCTTGGCTGAGTTAGCGGACGAGGCCGAGGGCTTAGAGGACGACCAGTTAGAGGAACGAAAGGAACGAAACCTCAACTGGTTCCTGCCCTGGACAGGTTTCCTGGATTTAGTCTGTGGCAAGGAAGTACTCTTCCCGCCAGTAGCCTCCTTAATAATTTCATCCAGTTGTTCACCGAACAGCCTGGACCCGGCCAATGGGAGCCCAGCAAGGTACTTCTTTGAGGAAGCATATGCCTTCCACTCTCGAAGCCACAAGATCCTGCAGATAGCGAGGGAATTAGCGGAAGCCACCGCAGTGCGGTGAGAGGCCTCCAGCATGGCAGACATGGCGTAGGCTGAAAAGGCTGAAGCCTGGGAAGTTAAGGCAACCAATTCAGGCATAGAGTCCCTAGTGAGGGAATGCATATCCTCTAGGGAAGCAGAGATGGCTTTGAGAGCCCACACTGCTGCAAAGGATGGGGAGAACGAGGCCCCTGCTGCCTCAGACTTGGCCAGGAGGTCAACCTGGCGGTCAGTGGGATCCTTAAGTGAGGTGCCATCAGCCACAGATACAACTGTCCGGGCTGAGAGTCTAGACACCGGAGGGTCTACCTTTGGTGAGTGAGCCCACTCCTTGACCACCTCTGGTGGAAAAGGAAACCGGTCATCAGAACCACGCTTCCTGAACACAAAGCATTGAACTGGCTATATTTGGTTATCCAGGGGGTGTATATGCTCGGAGGGAGGAGCTACACTTTTTAGTGTAGTACTTTGTGTGTCCTCCGGAGGCAGAAGCTATACACCCCATGGTCTGGGTCTCCCATAGGAACGATGAAGAAAAACCTAAAAATTGTATACATTTCTGAATGAATCAATTCCATTCACAAAATGGCAATCACTTGTGTTTCTCCTTCACATTAATGGGTCAGTCACAGCAAGTTTTGCAACAAATCTGCTTTATGGGAATTTACTAAATTCCACCTCATCATACATTTTTTTTTTATAGCCATTATCAAACTACAACTGATTATTGCATTTTGGAACATAATATGAGACTAATTGATGTGTACACCAGGTGCAGGAGTGCAGATCTTGTAGACCATTCATGCTTTGTTAGGGGAGACCTACAAGCCCAACTTGATTTTGCCCTTCTTCCTCAATTCTTTGTTCCATAACTGCGTTTTTTTATACTGCAATATTGCTTGAGCGTACTCAATAAGGATGGGCGGACTGGAAATAATCCACCCCATCACCAATTTTTCAACAAAAAAAAAATACATTTTTACATGGATTCAAAGGATTGCATCACATCATGCCTCTGCCACAACTGCAGGTCCAATAGCAATAAAACACTAAACACTATTATATTGTTTTAGTAAAAAGAATATGAAGGCACATTGGTACACAATCTGATTATCTTATCACAAAAGGCATCCTCTTAACACATGATTCTTACAAAGACATGTAAAAAATCTTTATATACAAAGCAAATCCTATTTACATAAAGAAGGTGCCAAACTATAGTGCCGAGTCCTGCAGCCACTTCAGGTTAAAAACGTTCCACTGTTTAAAATTTATTTTAAAAAAAATGAGGAAATTTACCTCCATTATGGTATCCGCCAATAAAAACTAATGGCTAATGTAGGTTTCTAGCTGTACCGTTTAACAGCTGAATATAGCAAAGATCGTAACAGAAATAGTCTATTCAGTAGAGCGTCAGGAGGCTCGACTTCTAGAGAAGTCCGTTGTCTGAAGAAGCTGAGCGAACGGTCCACCTCCGATTCACTGATGCCCTCGGTCAGACATAATCGACTCAGTCGTCTCTTCAGAATTTCATCAGGGCGGTCTATAACAGGGGTTCGTAAGTGTTCTGCCAAAAAAAAAAAATGATATAAATACATACATACATACATACATACATACATACATACATACATACATTTATTGTGATTGCTGGATCCTGTGTCATCAGTTTCAGGTTGAAGAATTACTTTTGATAAAAGGAGCCTAAAAAGGTTTCTCAATAGGACAAACACCAGTGGATAAAGGTAGTAGAAGCAATCAAGTAGAGCGCAGGGCAAGAAAAAAAAAAAAAAAATCTTGAATAGAAGATTAGAAAAAAGAAACCTTCTTATTATCCCTCTAGCTGCCCACAACGCGTTTAGATAGTCAAAGCTATGAAGATAGCTTTGAATATCGAAACGGGTTGTGGCCAGCAAGAGGGATAATAAAAGGTTTGTTTTTTCTAATCCTCTATTCAAGAATTCTTTTCTTGCCCCAGCACTCTACTCGATCGCTTCTACTGCCTTTATGCACATATCCATATCCCGCCCGAGGGATCATCTAATTCCTACTTTCCAGGTTGTCCCTCATGACAGCACCACAAGAGAACACCAAATAAGATGCCTTAGGGAGGGAGCACTTCCTGTAGGACTTTACTTCCAAAAGACATTTTCTGAGCCGAAAGGACATCCAATTTATAATGCCTGCAGAAGGTGTTGGGCCCTGACCATGTAGCTGCTGCACAAATTTGTTCCAAGGAAGGTCCTGCTCTAGCTGCCCATGAAGTGGAAAGAGCTCTAGTGGAGTGGGTCCGAAGAACCCCCGAGACTTCTAACCCTCCTGAGGAATAGGCTAACCCAATCAAAGACTTAAGCCATCTAGCTAGGGTGGACTTTGAGGCCTTTTTGCCCTTATTTTTTCCCCAGAACTGAATAAATAATGAGGAGTCCACTCTCCAGTCCCATGCTGCCTCCATATAGGCCAAAAGTGCTCTTCGGACATCCAGCGAATGAAGTTCCTGTTCTTTTGCATTCTTTGGCTGGGCACAAAAGGAAGGAAGTACAACTTCTTGGTTCACAGTTTCCAAAGATATCACCTTCGGAGAGAAGGCCGGATCAAGCTTGAGAATGACACAATCATCCCTGATACGTAAATATGGTTCCTGAATGGACAAGGCCTGTAACTCTCCAACTCTTTGCAGTTGTAATTACCACCAAGAATAATGTCTTGAATGAAAGTTCTTTAAGCGAAAGACCACTGTCAATGGAATAAAGAGGTCCGCAGAGAAATCAAAGGACCAGATTAAGGTCCCATGGAGGCAAAGAGTCTCTTAAAGTGGGCCGTAATCACTGGGCACCTTTCAGGAATCGTGCAATCCATAGATGAAGTGCCAATTGGTAATCCAGGAACACACACAGCATCTATCTACTTTCAAAGTACTAGGCTTGAGGCCTTTATCTCTCCAGTCGGGTTTTAATAAAGTATTTTTGCTATATCCAGAACAGCGATCGTGGCCACATCTCCCACAAACGAACAATAGGTCTTCCATATTTTCTGATAGATTGACTTTGTGACTGGTTTCCTGCTGGAGATCATCGTAGAAGCCACCTGATCTGAAAGACCTCTGGACCTTAACATATCCCGCTCAGGTTCCAGGCTGAGAGATGAAGCTGGCGGAGGTTGTGGTACCAAAAGGGACCCTGAGACAGCAAGTCTTCCTGAAGTGGTACGATCAGCGGTGGTTCCAGTGCCAGAACTCTGAGAAGCGCAAACCAGCTTGTTTTTGGCCAATAGGGAAGGACAGTGATTACCGTAGCTCTGTCCCGCTGAATCTTCCGCAACATGCAGAGTCAACAGGAATCTTCTTTCTCTTGCATACTCCCTGTCCTGTAGGGACAGGAAAAAACACTGGGGAGGAACGGAAGGGAAAGGCTTTTAACCTCTTGTGTGTTTCCTGTCCCTACAGAGGATAGGGCAACCCTCCTGTAGTGCTGTCCTGCGGGACGACCTGGAAAGAACATCTAAATAAGTCTAATGCATTTTGGAAACAAGTTCTATGGGCAGATGAGGTTAAAATAGAACGCATTGGCCACAATGATAAAATGTATGTGTGGAGGGGAAAAAAAAAGGCACAGTATTTCAGGAAAAGAACATATCGCCAACCATTAAGCCTGGAGGAGGATCACACATGCTTTGGGGGTTGTGTTGCAGCCAATGACACGGGGAACATTTCACGGGTAGAGGGAAGAATAGATTAAATTACATTTCAACAAATTCTTGATGCCATCATAACACCATGTGTAAAAAGCGGACGTTGAAAAGAGGATGGCTTCTACAAATTGATAATGATCCTAAACAGACATCAAAAATCCACAAAATACTAACCCAAAAGGTGCAAGCTGAAGCTTTTACAATGGCCCTTACAGTTCCCTGATCTGAACATCATTGAAAATCTGTGGCTAGACCTCAAAAGAGCAGATAATTTAAGACAAGCTAGAAATCTCACAGAACTGGAAAACGTTTCCAAGGAAGAATGGATGAAAATCCCTCAATCAAGAATTAAAAGACTCTTGGATGGCTACAAAAAGCATTTACAAGTTGTGATACTTGCCAAAAGGGAGCTACTAGGAATTAGGCCCTGTCCGCACGTTGCGTTTTTCTTGGGTTTTAAAAACTGCACTGTGTCAATGACAAAATGCATGCGTTTTGCTTCCCCAGCAAAGTCTATGAGAAGTCAGAATTCCATCCACACGTTGCTTTTGTTTTTTAGGCAGCGTTTTGTTTGACAAATATTTGTCAAAATCATTGCCTAAACAAGCAGCATGTCACTTCATTGCATTGTGAACATTTTCCACCCATTGACTTCTCAATCTCAAAACAGTGTCCAAAGCACTGCCAAAACGTAGTGAAACCGCAAGCAAAACGCATGCGTTTTGACCGCCTTTTTTGGTCAAACGCAGTGTTTACATTTGTTAAACGTGTGCAGTTAAGTTGTCAAGCCAGAACACAGTGTGCGCGCATACCCTTAACCATGCAGGGTGCTTAAACATTTGCATTGGTCCATATCTTTGTTAATTTTATAAATGTAGAAGATGGAAATATATTTTAGGCAAAAATAACGGTAAAAGGAAATATGTCATCTTTACTTTAACTTTATGCCTTTTAGAGATCATTTCAGCTTCAATTTGCTTAACTTTTCACAAGAACAGTAATTTTGACCAGGGGTGCCCAAACTTTTGCATACCACTGAATATTTTTTTTTTTTAACATTTACCTATATAATATGGCTGTAGTGACAGATTATAATTGTTTACTGAATCCAATTTACTTTTCTAACACTTTTTTTTCTAAATATTGCCAAAAGTTTGTAAAATACAGGAAACAAACCAGAATTATACAATAGATCATTTTCTGAGGATCACTTCCCTTAAGTTTTTAACTTTCAGAATATTTTCCAGTACAGGAAAGTTGGACAAGGAAAATGTTACAATGGAACCATGTACCTGTTATAATAGTCTGTAAACTCAGGCAGAGCACAGTTAAATAGTGCAGTATTTCATCCCATTTTTGCCACTCTGGACCCTGTAAAATAAAGTAATGTGTAGCTATTAATGAGGGAAAAAGAAAAGGAATGTATTTTAGAGAAAAGATAAGTTTCACTATTGACAAAATTCAATAAGATGTAAGAGAAAAAAAAGCAAATAGAAACAAAAGCTTTATGATATTTTCTTGTTGAAATGACAGTGAGCAGTTTGTTTTACATTATCCTTGACAATCTCATATTGTGAGTAGTGATGGGCGAACCCGCAGATATCTGAAATCGTCAAGTCCAACCAGCCAGATTTAAGAAAAAAGAAAAAAAAAACCCGGTTCGGGCCCAGAATTCTAGATATCTGGCCAGACGACGAACTCCATAAAAATCTATGCAGACTTGGATCATGTGTTTTAAAATTGTGGTAGAAAGGGCTAGGGAGATTAGAGCAGGTGCGTTATGCTTACCAGTCGCCGCACGGCTGTGACATTACTTCCAGGGCCGCTCATTATCCTCATGCATATGCACTGCTTCCCCCACCCACCGGCAGTCCCAGCGTCTACGATTGATTGTAGTCAGACCACACCTCCACACTGATACAGTGCTGGCCAAAAGTATTGGCACCCCTGCAATTCTGTCAGATAATACTCAGTTTCTTCTTGAAAATGATTGCAATCACAAATTCTTTGGTATTATTATTTTCATTTAATTTGTCTTCAATGAAGGAAAAAAAAAAATTGTCAAAGCCAAATTGGATATAATTCCACATCAAACAAAGGGGGTGGACAAAAGTATTGGCACTGTTTGAAAAATCATGTGATGCTTCTTTAATTTGTGTAATTAACAGCACCTGTAACTTACCTGTGGCACCTAGCAGGTGTTGGCAATAACTAAATCACACTTGCAGCCAGTTGACATGGATTAAAGTTGACTCAACCTCTGTCCTGTGTCCTTGTGTGTACCATATTGAGCATGGAAAAAAAGAAAGAAGACCAAAGAACTGTGAGGACTTGAGAATCCAAATTGTGAGGGAGCATGAGCAATCTCAAGGCTACAAGTCCATCTCCAAAGACCTGAACGTTCCTGTGTCTACGGTGCACAGTGTCATCAAGAAGTTTAAAGCCCATGGCACTGTGGCTAACCTCCCTAGATGTGGAAGGAAAAGAAAAATTGACGAGAGATTTCAACGCAAGATTGTGCGGATGGAGGATAAAGAACCTCGACTAACATCCAAACAAGTTCAAGCTGCCCTGCAGTGCAAGGGTACAACATTGTGAACCCATACTATCCGTCGGTGTCTGAAGAGAAAAAGGGACTGTATGGTAGGATACCCAGGAAAACCCCACTTCTTACCCCCAGACATAAAGCCAGGCTGAAGTTTGCCAAAACTTACCTGAGGAAGTCTAAAACGTTTTGGAAGAATGTTCTCTGGTCAGATGAGACAAAAGTAGAGCTTTTTGGGAAAAGCCATCAACAGAGTTTACAGGAAAAAAAAAAGGCATTCAAAGAAAAGAACACAGTCCCTACAGTCGAACATGGTGGAGGTTCCCTGATGTTTTGGGGTTGCTTTGCTGCCTCTGGCACTGGACTGCTTGACTGTGGGCATGGCATTATGACGTCTGAAGACTACCAACAAATTTTGAAGCATAATGTAGGGCCCAGTGTGAGAAAGCTGGGTCTCCCTCAGAGGTCATGGGTCTTCCAGCAGGACAATGACCCAAAACACACTTCAAAAAGCACTAGAAAATGGTTTGATAGAAAGCACTGGAGACTACTAAAGTGGCCAGCAATGAGTCCAGACCTGAATCCCATAGAACACCTGTGGAGAGATCTTAAAATGGCAGTTTGGAGAAGGCACCCTTCAAATCTCAGGGACCTGGAGCAGTTTGCCCAAGAAGAATGGTCTAAAATTCCAGCAGAGCATTGTAAGAAACTCATTCATGGTTACTGGAAGCGGTTGTTCACAGTTATTTTGGCTAAAGGTTGTGCAACCAAGTATTAGGCTAAGGGTGCCAATACTTTTGTCTGGCCCATTTTTGGAATTTTGTGTAAAATGATCAATGATTTGATTTTTTTTTCCCATTCTCTTGTGTTTTTTCATTGCAAGCAAAATAAATGAAGATGATAATACCAAAGAATTTGTGATTGCAATCATTTTCAAGAAGAAACTGAGCATTATCTGACAGAATTGCAGGGGAGCCAATACTTATGGCCAGCACTGTAGCATGTCAGACTGCTTGGAATCACAGGCTATGTTTATATCTATCGTGGTGTAAAAATAAGTTTTTTTAAAAAAAAAAAAAAAAAAATTGGAATAGCGTTCCCCTATATTAGGATACAGAGCACAGATAAAGCATACAGCCACAGGCTGTAGCCCCCAGCCGTGCGCTGATCTTGTGTATTAAAATAAGAAGGATCCCATGTTGCGTTAAGGTTAAATAAAATAAAAAAAAACAAACAAAAAAAAAACACTGCATGCAGGCCCCAATATTGATGCCCAGCGATGATAAAGTGGACAGCTGAGGGCTGGTTTTCTCAGGCTGGTGAGGCCCACTGTTATTGCCCTCCAGCTATAACTGCAGAAAAACTGACATCACCGCTCATCGCTGCGGCTAAGTCAGTCTCTGTCTGAAACCCACAGAGTGCGGACGTGTTCTGTGCCCACATGCTGTGACTTCAGTGTGTATCTAGCAGAGTCGGGGTTGTCATGGGACTTTGTGTGGATTACGTCAGAACTGGGTCTTTGGGGTTAATAAAAAGGTGAAAGTTTAGTGGTGTTTGTACTTTATTTCAATTAAAAGCTGTTTTTGGTATTTTTCACTTACCGATTAGTAATGGGAGGTCTCAGACGCCTCCCATTACTAAATCGGGGATTAGTGGCAGATGCAGCCCTTAGCCATGTGCTTTATCGGTGCTGTGTTTCATATGAGAGGACCCTATGCCAATTTATTTATCAATTTTCACACCAATATAGACCAAACACACAGCGACTGATTGCAAGTAGTCAGACATACTGTCACACAGGGTGGAGGCACGTCTAACTGCAACCAGACACGAGGACTGCTGGTGGGTGGGGGAAGCAGTACATAAGCATGAGGTTAATGAGCTGTCCCGTAAATAGTAGCATAGACTGGTAAGTATAATGCTCCTGCTAAATTCCAATTTCCTTTGTTTATTTTAATTACCTGGGTGGCTGGATCCAGATCGTTACCCGGAGTTCCCTGAGAACCCCCTGCCTGGGATCGGTGCACAGGTATGTGATTTAGCTAGGTTTAAAATTTTAGGTTTTCAGATTTACCAGTTAATTTTCACAAATAAGGTTATACAAATAATTCCCAGATTAGGCCATGAGATACAGACTGGTGCTCACCTGATTCTCCAGTTGCATTGTAGTATTGCTAATGAAGTAGAGTATTTTGCGAAAACAAAGTGAAAGTTCCGGTGGTGGAGGACTTTTACAGCTATGGTGGAATATTAGCTCCAGGATCTTTGCGCGAAGTAAAACATTTCCTGTACTATTAATGAACAGCTCCCTGTGGAGAAGAAAAAAAAAACAAAAAAATAACACTTATCCAATTACCGTAATAGGAAAAATAGCACTTTGTTGTGTTCAAGATTCTTCTAAACAACACAAACTGCAGCTGCACAACCCTTAATCTTTATATATACATATATACAGTTAAAAGCAGAAGTTTACATACAGTATCTATAACGACACATCTGCATGTTTTTGTCACTATCTGACATGAAATCAGACTAAACTTTTCCCGTTTTAGGTTAATTAGGAACCAAACTTTATATTTTTCAAATGCCAGAATAATGAGAGAGACGGTTTTAAGGCAATTTTATTACTTTCTGCAAAGTCAAAAGTTTACATACATTTCATTAGTATTTGTTACCATTGCCCTTAAAACTATATGACTTGGGTCAAACATTTTGGACATCCTTTCAACAAGCTTCTCACAATAGTTGGTAGGAATTTGGGCCAATTCCTCCTGACAGAACTGGTGTAACTGAGCCATGTTTGTAGGTCACCTTGCTCGCTCCTGTCTTTTCAGCTTTCCCCATAAATTTTCAATAGGATTGAGATCAGGGCTTTGTGATGCCCATTCCAAAACATTAAGTTTGTAATGCTTAAGCCACTTTGTAACCAGTTTGGCAGTATGCCTCAGGTCATTGTCCATTTGGAATACCCATTTCTTCAAAAGCTGTAAGTTCCTGGCTGATGTCTTGAGATTTGCTTCATTATTGCCACAATCTTTCCTCATGATGCCATCTATTTTGTGAAGTGTACCAGTCCCAGTGCAGCAAAAACAACCCCACAGCATGATGCTACCACCCCCATTTTTCACAGTTGGGGCGGTGTTCTTAGGCTTCAAAGGTTCTGCCTTTTTCCTCCCAACGTAACGATTGTCATTATGGCCAAACAGTTCAATTTTAGTTTTGTCAGACCACAGGACATGTCTCCATTAAGGTCTTTTTATCTCTGTGCATTTTCAAACATTAATATGGCTTTTTTATGTTTCTTTTGGAGTACTGACTTCTTCCTGGCAGAGTGGCCTTTTTGCTCATGTTGATACAGTACTCGCTTCACGGTTGATAATGACACAATCTTACCAGCTTCCGCCAGCATCTTCACAAGGTCTTTTGCTTTTGGTCTTGGGCTGAAATGCACATGTCTGAACAAAGCACATTCATCTCTGGTACACAGAACCTGTTTCCTTCTTGAGTGGTATGATGGCTGGAAAATTCAATTTACTTGCGTATAAATGTTTGTACAGACGAAAAAGGCACTTTCAGGTATTTGGAAATAGCACCCAAGGATGAACCAGATTTGTGCAAGTCCACAATTCTCTTCCTGAGATGTTGGCTGATTTATTTTGGCTTTCCCATGATGCTACACAAAGAAGCAGTTTGTTTCAGGTGTGCATTAAATACATCCACAGGTGTGTCTCTAACTCAGATGTTGCCAATATATTTATCAGAAGCCAAGGACACGACATTACTGTGGAAGTTCGGGTTCACTGGGTTCAGCCAGACTTTTGTTAAAAGTTCAGTTAAATACAATTCAAACACAAAAAGTGGATTCATACACTTTGAAGAGTTACTCTATTGAACAGAGGCCTGACTTAGTCCAGTGTCCATATTTTCAGAGGTGTACAACTGCGGTCCTCTTGGGTTTTGAACATTATGGCGTTAGGTCAGCAGTTTTTCCTGAATTAACTTTACATATGGAAACCCAGAGGTAATCGTTCAGTGTAAAGCACTGGATAAGTTTGAGCAGAGCCTTCCTGTGATATTTAAGAGGAAGAATGAACAAATGAACAGCAGTTCGAGAATCGCTCTTTTTTTTTTTTTTTTTAAACACAGTTATCATATGAAGAAGTGATAAGACTGCTTTATTCTCAGGTCAGTACGATTACAGCAATGAGGAATAGTCATAGCAATTGCAATCTCCTATGTTGCTAATGGGAAAGTCTTCACTGAATACAGATTTTACCTCAGAATAGAGAATTTTGATAGTAACTGATCAATTATGGCAGAGAGACGCAACTTTGCCTGAATATATACATATAATATATATTATATAATATATTACAGAGTTGCTTATTTTCAGGTGTACTATTGATTTAGGAAATACAATTTTAAACAACGGTTACGCTTTAAGCGTTCAGTCTGTCCGTTGGATTGGGGACAACCACTGAGGAGAAGGACACATATCCCAGGACAAGAACAAAACACCCTCCAAAATTGAGAAAAACAGGGTCCCCCGATCTGGCACCACATCGGAGGGAACCCGGTGAAGCTTAACTTCAGAAACAAAACACGTGAGCTAATGTTTTCGCATTAGGAAGAGCAGGTAAAGCAATGAAGTGTGCCATTTTAATGAACATATCAACCAACACCAAGATCAGGTTTTTTTTCCAGCAGATGAAGGAAGGCCACTAATAAAGTCCATAGATAAATTAATGCATGGTCTGTTCGGTATAGTCAGAGGTAGGAAAGATCCGGATGGACAAATATGTGGGATTTTAGAATGTGCGCAGACTTTACAGGTAGACAAAATCCACGGTCTTTGACATTCTTTGTTTTTGTGGCCAAGGTTGCATAAAAGGTCACTTCACTACCTGGGTGTCCCTCTAGTACAGAGTTATGATGCCTCTTTAAAATTCTGAGGAGAAACTGCAAATGAACAAATAATTTCCCCGAGGGGGCAAGATGCTGGAGCATCCCCCTGAGCCTCAAGCATAGAACATACAGTAGAGACAACCACCTCCTCCTGTAGAGTCAGTCTTCTGAACTACATCCCCCAGGAAAACTCCTGGACAAAGCATCAGCTTTGACATATTTAATATTGGGACGATAGGTAACCACAAACATTAAACCTTGTAAAAAATAGTGACCACCTAGCTTGTCTAGGATTAATGCATTTAGACTCTAGGTACATAAAAAAAAAACAATTTATGATTAGTAATCACAGTGACAGGATTCACTACCCCTCTAAACTGGCATTGGAGGAATGGCATTTTTTTAATGGCCAACAGTTCCCTATTGCCAATATCATAGTTTCTTTTGGCCTGCGATAACAGCTTTGAGAAAAAGGCACATGGATGTCATTTACTAGGAAACGGCGCACTACCCACTCCAGGTGAATCAACCTCTACAATAAATGGTTGGATGAGACATTACGTTGGATGAGCACAGGTACAGTACTATCGCATCTCTTCAAAGAAGGTGGCAAGGTCAGACCATCTCGAAAAGTCTGTACCTTTCTTGGTCATATCCGTGAGGGGTTTGTTTGACGATAGACAAGAAGTTTCAGATGAACTTCCTATAATAATTAGCAACCCCCGGAAAGCATTGCAGTGATTTCAGATTTTCAGGAGGATCCCACTCCAGGACAGCATGGACCTTTCACACTACGTTTTTTTTTTTTGTTTTTTTTTTTTTTTAACATGAGTCATGAACGTTTTTTTAACGCAAAAACGGATCCAGTGCAAATGCGTTTATTTCAATGCATTTGCAGTGGACTCGCGTCAACATGCGTTCACATGCGTTCACCTGCGTTTGCGTGCGTTATAGTAAGGATCCAGCGACTTGCAGTTTTTTAACTTTTTTCAAAAACGCTACTTGTAGCGTTTTTGAGCTGCGTCCAAATACTGCAAATTGCTGGATCCTGACTATACTGCATGCAAATATATGTGAACACTGGCATGCTGATAGACAGGATCCTGCTTGCTCTACTGAGCATGCCCAGAAACCAGCCTCGCGTGATCAGTCTCTTTCCCCCTCCCTCTCTCGCCTGAGAGCGGAGGATGCTCGTAACCAAGGTAAATATCGGGTAACCGCGGGCTTAGTTACCCGATATTTACCTTGATTACGTGTGCAGGGAGCAGGCAGCCCGCTCCTAGCAGCTGAAGACGCTCGTAACCAAGGTAAATATCGGGTATCAAAGCAAGTTACCAGCTGTTTACCTTGGTTATGAGCCTCCGCAGCTGTCAGATGCCAGCTCCCAGTCTCACGTTCAGTTCCCCTCATTCCCGATCACATGACTCCAATGCCCGCCCATAAACTTAAAGTGACAGGATCCTACAAAATAACACATGCGTTTGCATGCGTTTTTCTATGCAAAAACAGGATCCGCTTTTGCAGCAAAAAAACGTTCATGACGCATGCTAAAAAAAAAACAGTGTGAAAGCAGCCTAATCCAGAAATGAGCCGCTGACATCAGGAAGCGCAAAAAATGCAGCTCTTGCATGGGGAATAAACATTTTTCCAGGTTGTCATACAGTTTACCATCATATAACAAATCTGTAACACCTGCCCGACATGTACAGGTGCATCTCAAATTAAAAGATCAAAAAGTTAATTTCAGTAATTCAATACAAAAAAGGGAAACTCATTATATAGTCATTACAGAGTGATCCATTCCAAGTGTTTATTCCTGTTAATGTTGATGAATATATCGATGTGAAAAAGACAAAAAGCACTAATAGGGTACGAATGTTAAAAAAAACGTTTGTAGGAAAAAAAAAAAAAAAAAAAAATCAGATGTGCTCACCTAATGCAGTTGTGAAAATAGTCACAACTGCTATTGAAAGTGTGTAAGTTACGGATGCAGCAGGCACCAAAAGTAGAGTTGAGAGAGTACCTATTTGTACTCGTTATAACGAGTACTGTCTACTACTCGCGTATTTGCTTCGAATAGCATCTGCAATGCAAATCAATGGGGAATACATGCAATGAAACGATTAACCCACTAATCGCTACTTGCACACATAGTACGGCTTTCGGGTTACTCGTTACTAGAAATTAGCAACTAGAAAAACTCACGTGTAATACGCGCGAGTTTCGCATCACCTGGCATGGCTGCGCACTCTCCTGAACGGAGTGGGTCAGCTGCATTTCTATGCAGCAGAGACTCTTCTGTCTGGAGAGTGAGCGGCCATGCCAGGTAAAGATATGAGAGACTCGCGCGTATTACACGTGAGTCACTTGCAAGTGTGACTCCAGCCTAAAGGGTATTCTCTACACATCCCTGACATGCATATCTCCTTAATTGCTTTCTCAAGGGGAAGCGATTAAAAAAAAAAAAAAAAAACTAAACGTAAATTACTTACGGTAATGATTTTTTCCAGAAGCCACGTCAGCGCCACCTGAGAGATAGGTCCGCCCACCTTAGGACAGGAAACCCTACACAAATAAAAGGGGAGGCATCTCTCCCCTGCCTCAGTTAGGTTACAAAGCACACAGGATTATCAACAATAAATAAATGGAATAAATTCGAAACCATCACAATCACCACTGCAACCAATCGTCAGAACGTGGATCCCAAGAACCAAAAGGTGAAATAGAAGAGAGATAGAAAAAAGGGTGGGAAGCAGTGGCGCTGTCGTAGCTTCTGGAAAAAATTACAGGTAAGTAATTTATGATTTTTCCCTTCACCACAACATCACCACCAGAGAGATTCCGAAGACAACTATATTAGGAAGGGACCACAGCCTCTAGTACCCTTCTACCAAAGGTCATATCCACCGTGGCCGACAAGTCTAAGCGATGGATCTAATACTGTCATGAAACACCCAGGAAACAACATGTTGATAGCTGACTTAACAGACTCCATCTTGAAATGTTGGTACACAAGATGGCGGTTGAGTTCCTTGAGATTGAGAATAGTCCTGAAAGAACCGTCCGGCTTCTGGACCAGGAACAGCGGGGAGTAGAAACCGCAACATTCTTCTCCTTTGGGTACTTCCATGATGACAAACTTTTGGAGAAGACCTTCGATTTCCTGCTGTAAGGCGAGCTGTCGTTCCCTCGACCTGCCAAGCGATTTAATCATTAATGACCCCACAGGGGTCGAACTAAACTGTAATTTCAAATCAGTCTCTAATGATGCCATGAATCCACACACTGGACGAGATATTATGCCAGGCAGGAAAAAAGGAGGAGGGATACCTCTAGCCAAGTCGGAGGTCATCATCTGGCCGGCTTCTTACAGGTGGTAGAGGTGCCGAAAGAGAAGCCAAACTGCTTCATCTTGGGGTCCTTCCACCCTTCTTGGGATGAGGACTGCCTCCTCCTCCTGGGGACCCGCTTCCTCCTGAAGCTGCGTTGCCTAAAGGGAACAAAGGAAACGTAGGAGACCCCTTCTTGTCCCCTGCCTTCTCAAGAAGGTCATCAAGGGTCTTACCAAACAGGTACTGTCCCTCACACAGCATAGCACACAGCTTAGATTTGGATCGTGAGTCTCTGGGCCATCCTTTCAGCCAAAGAGAGCGCCTCGCCGAGTTAGTGAGTGCTGCCGATTTTGCTGAGAACCGCAGAGTATCCGCTGAAGAGTCTGCTAGGAAGGCAGCTGCCCCATTAGCCTTAGAGATATCAGCCAGTTTCTCACGAGGGATGTCTTGGGTAAACTGATCCTGCAGGTGCTGGAGCCAGACCATTAGGGATCTAGCCACACAAGTACCTGCGACCACTGGCCGGAGCGCAACGGCAACATCAGTTTTTGGACACTGATCTCAGAGTATCCTGGAAGGGATACTTTCTCTTGAACAAGGAAGGAGGGTATGCTCGTTTCTCTGGGTTGTCCCATTGGTCCTTAATCAACCTCTTAACTTTTTCATGGACTGGAAAGGTGCGACGTTTCTTGTGCTCCATGCCACTGAACATAATGTCCTCAATGGATTCCGGGTCCTTTGTGTCTTCAAGGCCCATTGTTGCCCTGACTGCCTTCAGGAGATGACTGACTTCTGCAATGGGGAAACACTGTTTACCCCTGACGTCCTTTTCCGAGGATGATCCCGAGGAAGATAAGGAGGCCCCTAATGCAGAATCCAACGCCTCTCCTAACTACTGTTCCCGAGGGGCAGAAACATTTGAGGATGTAGCTCCGGTAAGCAAGGGGAAGCCCTTAAGGGATTCCCGAACCTCCTCCCAAATGACATCCCTGAGGCTATTGGTGAGAGCTGGTGCTTCCTCTGCTAACATGCGCTGAATACAAGCCGGATATAATTTCTTCTGGCTATGGGGCCTTGCATAATGGACATTCCCCATGTTTGGTCTTAGCAGATCTTTTACATGGCTGATCCTAAGAATCAGGAAAAAGGGAACAAGGAATGCCCTATTAAATGGAAATTACTGACCACAGGCCGCTTACCCCAATCCTGTGCAGACTGTACCGGTTCAGGCGAACGGGTCCTGTGGGAATCTGCTGAATGCTGAGGCAGATGACCCTCACTAGAACGACTGCCGCCGCTCCCATGGTGCAGAGACCTCTTCGGTAACTGCAGTTTGATTTTTTCACTAGCACAGGAAGCTTCCGGTGAATCCTCCATGCTGAAGCTGGAGGTTTCCATAGGTAAGGATGGTTGACCTCGGGGAGATCAAACAGCCAACACCGCGGAGACACAATCACGTGTTTCTCAACGCAGTGACACTAGAACAAGGCGCCCTGGGCAAATATGCAAAACAAGAATGCCGCGGAGACACCATCAGATGTTTCTCAACGCTGGCAGGAAACTAGCCAGGTCTTTCACCGGGAAGGAACAACCACGGGAAGGGCAGTCTCCAGTCAAGGAGACCACCTATGCCAAACATGGTATCCATCTACAACAGACAGCTGTTTCGGGGTATTTGCCCCTCATCAGTGTGGAGTAGGAAACTGGCTAGTGGGAGCAATGCCTAGTAGAAGACTACATAGGTAAGGATAGTTGACCTTGGGGAGATAAACATCCAACACCGGAGACACCATCACGTGTTTCAACGCAGTGACACTAGAACAAGGCCCCCTGGGAAAAGCTGGAGGTTTCGGCCGCAAAAAAAATATGATCGCAACATCTAAATATACAGGCAGCCACTAGCGGTGGGGCAGCTTTATCTTGCCACTCACCGCGCATGCGCAGAAGTGACATCTGGTCTCCCAGTGTCACTTCCGGTTCACTTCCTGAAGCGGGGGAAGGAGCTGCCGTGCATCCCACCTGCTGAGCCAGCCGCTGAGCAGGAACACGGGACAAGGCCTCGGTTACCTGGAAGGGACTGCCGCTGGGTGCCACATCAGGACCGCTGAAGGTAAGCCTCCCCTCGTATAGTCACTCCCAGGGGAAACCCCCGTCGATGCATCCAGGGCTGAGGCCATAGAGCCCGCATCCTCCAGCTCCACACAGCCCCAGGTCTATGCTAACGCATGTTAAAAAAACGTAGTGTGAAAGCAGCCTAAGCAGATAGCCTCCCTAATCATCTGGCTAAAGTGGATTTTGACGTCCTAAACCCTTTATGACCTTGAATGGACACAAATGCTTTATCTTTCCTCCAAAAATTAGTGACCAAAAAAAAAAATATATATACTTTTGAGCATCTCCTAAGTTTCTCTTTATGATTTTTAGGATTAATCACAGAAATACGGAAGGACAAGCTTTTGGGATCTCTGGAACTTTGAAACCACATTATGGAGATGCACTGGATCTGGTCTCAAAATTATTCTGTCTTCCAAAAATTGTGTAAAAGGGGGATCTTTTTGATAAATCATTCACCCTTTATTGGCTGAAGTCAGAGCTGTTAAGCAGCAAATATTTTATTGATCTTGAACCTATAGATTCAAAGAGGATTTGTCAGGGCAGTCAGAACAAGACTGAGGACCCACAGAGGCAAAGCTATGTTATGCATAGGGCAAAGCTATGTTATGCATAGTTTTTGATCTAGAACAGGCCTTGATGAAATGGGGAAGCCCAACGGTCTACTGCCAGATCAAAATTATAAAAAGGACCGCAAGAGCTGACACCTGGACTTTGAGTACTAAGTGACAGACCCTGTTCTAATCCCTTCTGAAGGAATTCCAAAATAGAGCTAAATCTGTACTGACCCTTCTAGATTCGCCCTAGTAGATGAAACTTTTTCCAAGTGCTACCATAGATTTTTGTGATGACCGGCTTTCTACTCTGGAGGGTGACGATTAAATTGATAGAAAAAACCTGTGTCCTTCAGTAGTGCCCTTAAATTCCAGTTAAATGTAACCTACCTATCTGAGGATGGGGACTCGCCCCTTGGGAGAGAAGGTCTGGAACTTTCCGCAACAATCAATTGGTGACGGATATCCTCCTCAACCATAAAGAAACATTGTCTTTTTGGCCAGAATGGTGCTGTAAATATTACACTTGCACTGTCTTCCCAGATTTTCCTTAGGACTGCCAGGATCAGAATTATTAGAGGGAGACAAAGCCCACTTTATTAGAGAAAGTCTACCACATGAGGTCATTATCTGGGATCGAGGTAGCGGAGACATTTGACCTTTCTGTTCTGTTTGTTTGCAAAGAGATACATCACTGGTAACCCCCCCCCACAATCTGACTGTAAACAGACTGAGTTAAGATCCACTCTCCCTTTCTTAGCTGCTTGCGACTTAGAAAATCCACTGTGCACTTCTTCCCTTTTGTTTGAATATATGTCAATTTTAGAGGATTCTCAGCTATCAAATATTCTGCTCATCAATTCCATCAGGGCCTTGGATACAGTCCCCCCCCCTTGGAGGTTTAAATAGGCCACTGTTACTTGATTGAGTGTGATGCCCTTTTTCACGGCATATTCCCCTGCAAGCAACTGTTGTGATTGAGGAAACCAAATTCTCTTCCCTTGACCATACACCAAGGATTAGGTAGTCCTGTAGATATGCACCCCAAATTCTAGGACTTTCACCGTTGATGACTATTGCTGATATCAGATTCTTCCAGGGGACTCCACTGGATACGTTTCTCCTAGTCTTACCACCACAGAAGGGATTTGACTGTACCAGTTTGCAACATTATCCTTCCGTCCAAAAGTGTCTTCTAAGATGGCTTCTTTAAATGTCCCACTTAAGCACTTTGGCATGCACCTGAGCCCATAGTACTGCTGGAATACGTGATGTTAAGGAGCCAAGTAGTGGCATGGCTCCCCTGAAGAGCATAACAAATGTATTTACTGCCTCTAAAACCTGACTGCGACTTAGGCCGCTTCCACACTGGCGTTGTTTTGCATCAGTTGCAATCCGTCGCCTTGAGAAAATACTGTATCCTGCAAAATATTTTGCATGATTCAGTTTTTTCCCCATAGACTTGTATGGACGACGGATTGCGACTGATGGCCTTGCATTGCATCCGCCACGTGTCAGATCAGTCGTGAAATGACTGACCGTCAGGCGGCAGGAACGCAGCATGTAACTTTTTTTGAGCGGCGGAATCCTTTTCTTTTCAGTGCGCATGCTCAGCTCTTGTGTTTAATCATTGAAATGAATGTCTCTCTCTCGGCGGCCGAAGGATCAGCTGATCGGCCGGAGGCGGCCTTTGTGAACGATCAGCTGGTCGCCCAGCCACCAGGTGATCAGCTGATCATTCACAATAGCCAGCCGCCGGTAAAACACGTTAAAAAAAACCAAAACATTGGATCGTTTTTTGCAGCATCAGTCACATCAGTAGTGCCACTATCCGCAACGCATCTGTTGCATCAGTCACACAACGGATTGCAACTGATGCAAAACGACACAAGTGTGAAAGCAGCCTTAGCTGGTTGGTTCTGGTGTCACTCCTTATGCCTCACACCGGAACCAGTGCCACTGCTCTCCTGATGACACTGGAGAGGCTGCTGAATCTTCTATTTCTGCTGCCATTTTTGCTGATTAGGTATAGCCTGTGGAATAGGCATAGGCTACTACGGCTCATCTATCCTGCTCAAGGAATCAGACTGGAGCATTGGCACTCTTCCAGTGATCTCACTGCAATTTAAAACACTGTTGCACTCGACAGTCCCCTTCAGCACGCCTCTGCTGGTTATTCACAGGGCTTCTAGGTTTCTATACCACTGGCGTGCCAAGTCCCTGCACAACCCGGAAGGTGCAGCAGATGGCTGACACACACACACCACACACACCATACACACACCATACACACACCATACACACACCATACACACACCATACACACACCATACACACACCATACACACACCATACACACACTGAAGCCCCCTGGACTTATTGTGGTGCTTACAAGACTGATAGATTGGCCACAGCAGGGATGGAACCTCTGCCTGAATTGGCAGACCAACCCGGGCTGCCGTTTCTGCCAGAAGTTCCCAATTCAAGGACCGGAAACTAGGTGATGCAGGGAGAGGTCCCGCCCTTTTATTCCTGTAGGTTTCCGGTTCTTGAAGGATGGATCCCTCTCTCAGTGGTGCTGTCATGGGTATATGAAAAATGATCTGTTACAATTGAAACCTGTAAACCTGACAAAACTCATTCCAATCCTGCCATTACCATTCCATATTGCAAAAAAAAAAAAAAAAAAAAAAAAAAAAAAAAAAAGAAGAAAAGAAAGGACTCTTCACACAGAATGACTATTTAAACCAACTGGACACACACTGTGCACCCTTATAAGTTTTTTTTTTTGTTTGTTTTTTTAATAGTGGTATGAAATGTTGAATATAATTAAAAAGTTTAGATATTTCCACTTTTTAACACTAGGGGAAGCAGCTGCTGAAATTTGCCATGAAAATCTAGTGTACTGCTAGTTCACATTAAAACTGCAGTAAATGTGGGCGGGATCTGCTCACATGTTATGTCACCTCTACTCCTGTTTGTTTGCAAAAGCATAAGGGAGGATGAAGTTAGGATGGCAACGGGGAGACTAATGCGATACTGACATGTGGAAAGAAGCATCAGAGGACAGCTGGAAGTGCTGATTCTGTTACTTGGTGCTGCTTTCCCCACCATGCGCTTGGGTTTGATATGCAAGGAAAATGAAATAAAAAGGAAAATCATCCCTCTCTCTTTTACCACATTAAAAGTCAATACAAAAATACACCTGGTATCGCTGCGTTAATAGAAGTCCGATCTATAAAATCTAAAATGAATCTTTTCAGCCGCAACAGAATAAACAAAAAGATATGCACGTGCACACACAAAAACATTGTATATACCCCAAAATAACATTGATAAACATCAGCTCCTGGAAAGTCGGGATAAAATACAAGGAAGACTTTAAAAATGTCTGCATTTTTTTTCACCACTGAAATAAAACAAAAACTATACATGTTTGGTATTTACAGTCGTACTGCCAAGTTATGGTAAAATACCAAATTAAAAACCCAAATTGCAGAATTCCACTTTTTTGCCATTTCGCTATACTTTTCCTGCTTACCATTACATTATACGAAAATGGATGGTGTAATTTTAAAGTACAAATTATCCCACAAAAAAGACCTCATATGGCTATAGCGAATTTAAAAAAAAAAAAAAAAAAATGTTTAAAACGAAAAGCTTGCCTGGCTCTTAAGGGGTTAAGGGCATAAAAATTAAGTTTGGAAACCAACATTTTTTATCACTTTTGATATTCTCATACATCTCGCAAATCAAAGCACCAAGTTGAACGTTAAATACAAATTGTCAAAAAAAACAAAAACAAACCCCTAAATTAAAAAAAAAAAAAAAAAAAAAAAAAAAAAAAGTCTGAATCTTTGGAATATATTGAAGCATCTCCACAATTACCATAAAGTGACAATGGTCAGAACTGAAAACAATGGCTTGGTCAGGAAGGTGAGCAGGCAGCTTTAAGCTATATTCACATTTTTGCTGCATTTTTTATGCAGCCAAAACCTGCTCTTCTGGTAGTAAAAAAAATCTGCAGGTTTTACTGCATTTTAGTGCTGCATTTTTGTTATTTGTCTACAGCACATATTTAAAAAAGATCTTTCCTAGTCCAACTTTTGTCTTCTGCACTAATCATTCACGGTCTTCTGTGACGGCTCAAGAGCTGCTGTCTACAACAGAGGTAAGGCAAAAAGCTAAAGGCAGAAACCGACAAAAGCCACTAACTGCTAATGACTATTGCTTGTAGACCGGAAAACAAAACATAAAAGCAGTCTAAAAGGGATTCAGAAAAGTCACCTGAAAATACAGTTTCATATTAAACCATGTTGCACAAGAAAGAAATATTACAAAGATATGTATACTATATAATTGAGATTGTTTAAAAACAATTAAAAAACTACCCTAGCCTTATTCAGATTTCCACCTGGCCCCATTGCTTTGTTAAAATTGCTTTTTGGTACACCCAGCGCTTACCTAAAGCTTGCTTACACCTGTCCCACAGCTATTTAGATACAGAAAGGCACATGGCAAGGGGCCCACCATCACCGGCATTATTTGCATTGGGTATGGAACCTTTAGCAGAAACCATACTGGAACACCCTGATATTAGAGGATGTCAAGGACCGGGATCACAGAGTGACTACAAAGTAATCTTGTTTGTAGACGACCTTCTAACCCTTACACAACAGTCAGAAACTCTCCTGGACCTCTCCTCCCTTCTATGTAGATTTGAAATAAACATTGCTTCAGATTTATCAAGATTATTAATACCCCCGTCTCCATGCAAGACCATTTAATATCTCAATTCGGGTTAATCAAAAGGGAACATTATCTCACTTATTTGGGTATAAATTTAACCACAAGTAAATCACTATTTAAATGGAACTATGCCCTTCTAATGCAGAATCTCCGGATTTCTCTCAGCAAATGGGCGGCCTCCTATGTGTCCTGGCTGGGATGTGTCAATTCTATCAAAATGGTAACACTAACATGCTTTCTGGAGCCATTTCGATTCCTGCCTATAGAAATACCTAGTAAGACCTTCTAAGATATTCATTCAGTAATTTCTAAGTTTGCATGGAACAGTATACGGCCTAGGATATTGCAAGAAACTAGGTTTTATCATAGGCAAAAAGGAGCACTATCTCTTCCTAATTTCTCTCTATTGTAAGCCGTGCAAATAGTACAATTATCTACAGTCTCGTCTTCATCTTGTAAGCCCAGATGGATACAGATTGAAAATTCCCTCATTTCACCATACTCCATCTCGGTTACACAGTACCACAGGTCGACAGGTCAGCTACCTTCTAATTTAGCTGTGCTCTCTCCATATACGTTTCATTCGCTTTCATTGTAGCAAAAACTCAGATTTCAATTTAAAAATTACAGTACAATCCTTCTCTATTGACGTGATTTAATAACCCGATGTTTACCCCAGGTTACATCCAAATTCCTGTAAAAATGGAAGCTTAAAGGGATAATTACCATGAAACACCTTTGGACATTACAAGATCAATCATCACTAGGCAAGATTTTATACAGAACCATAATCCCCAATGAGAGAAGTCATGCATATAAATCAGGTTTTACATATTGCCAAGACACTCCATAAACCGGTCTGCCTCAGCACCCACTGCATTTGAATAAATGTGCCTGACCCCTTTTGGACAAGGGGTACTCACTACTATATTTCATACTGAATATTCCCCTGGCTGGGGAGAAATTACAGTACATGGAACAATGGGAAAGTGTTCTCAGATTCACTATGTCCATTGACAAATGGAATAGATGCGATGAGGTTTTATCTAAAGGTAGTAATCAGACCTCACTTACTGAGACATCATTAAAGTCCTATAAAGCTAATGTCCCGGTAAAGTTACATAAAATATATCCTGATGTCACGGATGTACTGTATGGTTTCAGGGGGTGCAACAACCCAGGAGACCTGAAGCATATTTGGTGGACTTGTCCTTTGGTAAAAACATTTTTGGCAAGAGGTTAAATGCCTTATGGATGTTTTAGGGGAGTCTAACCTGGCTGGATCCAAGAGTACTACTGTTTGGAGTCTGACTACTAGGACTTTAATTTTCTCAATTTTATTATTATGGCTTTACAAACTCACCTAGCTGCACAATGGAAAACATCAACTCAATTCTTTATCTTTAGTCACAATAAAATTAGATCATATAATGATTTATGTACATAGTGAAGCCACTAGGACACACACTTGAGTTATTTTATGCTGTTTGTACCCACTGGATAGACTTCCATCCCAACCCCCTCCAGAGCCGCTCTAAGTGCATCCCCCTGAGAGATACATATAGAAAGTTATAATAAGTTATCTCTAAATTGCTCCTCTTATTTAAACCTGGCTATTAAGACATTTCATAATGTTATACACGGAGTATCTGCTGCTTATCAACTGATAAGAGGTATAATTAGCCCCAGATTATGATGTTACACAGTGTATAAATATACCAGTTGCCAGGATGTTCTTCCTTGATAAGGATCCACCTCCTCCTTCCTCCACCATTTTTTTCCTCTTCCTATTTTTACTTTGCTCTTATTTGAAGGTCAGAATATTAATATTTGTGACCCCCTGTGTGGGGAAATCATTCTGCATTAACTTTATTTTATCTTGTGAAGTTTAAAATTTTAAACATTTTGGAAACTAAGGCCGGGGTCACACGCACCAATTTATCGTGCGATCGCATGAGCGATCGCACCCGCCCCCGTCGTTTGTGCATTACGGGCAATTTGTTGCCCGTGGCGCACAAAGTCGTTTAACCCCGTCACACGTACTTACCTCCCCAACGACCTCGCTATGGGCGGCGAACATCCTCTTCCTGAAGGCAGAGGGACGTTCGGCGTCACAGCGACGTCACACAGCGGCCGCCCAATAAAAGCGGAGGGGCGGAGATGAGCGGGACTTAACATCCCACCCACCTTCTTCCTTCCGCATTGATGGCCGTCGCAGATAAGCTGTGTTAGTTGTTCCCGGGGTGTCACACGGAGCGATGTGTGCTGCCACGGGAATGATGAACAACCGGCAGGCAGAAGGAGGAACAACTTTATGAGAATGAACGGCGTGTTAACGAGCGACAATAAGGCAAGTATTTTTGCTCGTTCACAGTTGTTTGGAGGGGTCACACGGTACGATATCTCTAACGATACCGGATGTGCGTCACGGAATCAGTGACCCCGACGACATATCATCCGATATATCATACCGTGTGACGCCGCCTTAAGACTACTAAAATAAAAATGGCTGAATCTGGGCTGAAAGTATATCCCAGTACACTTCAGAATTCATCCGGCTACTCTTGTCTGCTGTTATGTCATCAATAAACACAAGTGACCCAGTGCCATTGAAAGCCATGCATGCCCATGCCATCACGTTGCCTCCACCATGTTTTACAGAGGATGTGGTGTGCCTTGGATCATGTGCCGTTCCCTTTCTTCTCCAAACTTTTTTCTTCCCATCATTCTGGTACAGGTTGATCTTTGTCTCATCTGTCCATAGAATACTTTTCCAGAACTGACATGGCTTCATGAGGTGTTTTTCAGCAAATTTAACTCTGGCCTGTCTATTTTTGGAATTGATGAATGGTTTGCATCTAGATGTGAACCCTTTGTATTTACTTTCATGGAGTCTTCTCTTTACTGTTGACTTAGAGACAGATACACCTACTTTACTGAGAGTGTTCTGGACTTCAGTTGATGTTGTGAACGGGTTCTTCTTCACCAAAGAAAGTATGCGGCGATCATCCACCACTGTTGTCATCCGTGGACGCCCAGGCCTTTTTGGAGTTCCCAAGCTCACCAGTCAATTCCTTTTTTCTCAGAATGTACCCGACTGTTGATTTTGCTACTCCAAGCATGTCTGCTATCTCTCTGATGGATTTTTTCTTTTTTTTCAGCCTCAGGATGTTCTGCTTCACCTCAATTGAGAGTTCCTTAGACCGCATGTTGTCTGGTCACAGCAACAGCTTCCAAATGCAAAACCACACACCTGTAATCAACCCCAGACCTTTTAACTACTTCATTGATTACAGGTTAACGAGGGAGACGCCTTCAGAGTTAATTGCAGCCCTTAGAGTCCCTTGTCCAATTACTTTTGGTCCCTTGAAAAAGAGGAGGCTATGCATTACAGAGCTATGATTCCTAAACCCTTTCTCCGATTTGGATGTGAAAACTCTCATATTGCAGCTGGGAGTGTGCACTTTCAGCCCATATTATATATATATAATTGTATTTCTAAACATGTTTTTGTAAACAGCTAAAATAACAAAACTTGTGTCACTGTCCAAATATTTCTGGACCTAACTGTAAATGTAACTATTTAAAAACCCAAATACCTGTGCTGTCTTGTGTTTAGAACCATCACATAGGGGAATATGTAATCTGCCATCTTGTTGGAGTTCATTGTAGGAGAGCCATCTACATCCACTGCTATGGACAACATGCGCTGTAAGAGAAAAACGGTCCTGGGACACAATAAATATTATAATGATTATTATTATTAATAATATTTCCTTTAATTTTTTTATTAAGGGAAATTTGTAAATACAGAAAAATTCTCATTACCTCTGTAGATTACACTGTGAGAAGGAATCCTGGTCAGTCTCTGGTATCTGCTTCACAACATCTATAAGCCAGTAAATCACTTGTCTGTAACACATTACATATCAATTAGTCTTAATAAAGAGGAAGATTGACAGCTATATGGCAGTAGATATATGCCATCTACAGACTAAGGGGCAAAACCAATCCTTCCAGTGGTGCCACCAAGGGAGCTTTAAGTGGCTTGGATTATTGGCTATTGAGAATAGCTTACTATACATTACACTTGTATAATGCACTCTTAACACACTGGAATGTAGAATACATTTATTATAGGCATCATATACAAGGAATATACACTAGAACCATTACTGCCCATCCCCCACATCTTAGCCTGTGTGGAGGACACTCACTTGACATTAGAGAAACACTTGTCACAAGACAGCATGAATTTGCACAGAGATTTATGTAGAGCTCGTCGCTGTAAGCAGAGGTGGAAGTCATCATCCAAGGTTTGTACTACGTACTGGAGGAAGAGCTGACCGCTCTGGAATTCCTACACAGGAATTAGGAGAAAAACAACATTTTAGAGGTTGGCCACTACTTTTTATTGTTGGCCATCAATATCAGATTAGTGGAAGTGCAATACCTGACACTAACTGTTACCGGCTAAACCCACTACAAATGACTGAGCTGCTGTGCTCCAGCCAGCAGCATCCGAAAACTTCATCCGCTGCCGGCAACAGCTGAGCGGCAGGAGTGTCAGGAGTAACACACACACACACACACACTATATATTATAATTTAAAAAAATAGCCAACACCTCTAACGGTCTATGGTATTCCTTGGGCATACTAAACCTTTAATGCAATATATTCATTCACTTTCTACTTTTAAATCACGAGGAAGACAAAGACCCTTCAGCCAATATAGCATTAAGGAGTAATTAACTACGGTAAATTCTTTACTGAACTCACAGTATTCAGAGAAGATCTCTTAATTAAAAGGAAAGTTAACTCCAGGTTTAATATTTTTAATCTGAGGGCAATATAAAATAGTGAGGGACCCGCAATTTAAGCTGTCACTCACTGAGCTACTGGCTGTAGTTTTTATATCACCCAGTGTTTAAAAAGGGATTGTCCACTAGTAGGACAATCCCTTCTCATTCCACAGGTTTCCCACAAGTTAAAAAAAAACAAAAAAACAAAAACAAACACTTGCTCCTCTCCGATGGTGTGATTCCAGCAGTGTCTGGGCTTACATTCCTGGGGCTCACATGAGGGGACGTCATGCGAGCCCTACACCCAAATCACACACTGCTTCATTCTCCAAACTCTTGGACAAATGAGTTAACAGGAAGTGACAGTTGCAGTTGCTGCTCACCTCCTGTTGGTTGCTCCTGCGTCTGAAGGCGGGGGAGAGAAGCTGTTGGTAACTGGGTGTGGGGCTCACGTGAGCCCTAGGAATGTAAGCCCAGGCACTGCTGGAACCGCACCACCAGATGTGAGAATGAGCTTTATTTTCATTGGGGGGAAACCTGAAATTAGAATATCCGGACAGTTATTGATTCCAGATCTCTGTAGCTGCCTGTGCTAGAGCCACAAGGATGCTTCAGGCATGAAACTTTTCACAATGACAAATAAAATGGTTATCTGACAACCCCTTTAATACAATAGGAGGTTATCTGCAGTCAGTCTAGAAGCAGCAAGTGTAATGCCATTCCTGGAAAAAGCTGCTACAGTTTTCTAATTCTGGTGTAAACCGCTTGCCCATTACTGATAAACCTCTCTCATTCAGCAGGTCTCACAGCAAAACAGTTACTCACATCCGATGCTGCTGCCTCTATAGTGGTGTTGGCACTCTCTCCTAGAAATCACGTGACGTTAAGTCATGCAACCAATTAGCGCTGGCTTCACTTTCCACGCCTTCAGATGAACCAAAAAAAAAAAAAAACAACATGTCTGCAGGTGTTCGCTCACTTTTTGATTACAGATGCAGCCGAAGGCAGGGAAAGTGAAGCCAGCGCTGAATGAACACAAGGCTCAAGTAACGGTCACGTGATTCCTGGGAGAGCAAGTGCCGACAAGTGTACCACTGGAACATTGCTGGCACTGGAGTATAAGGCTATGTGCCCACGCTGCGGATTTACCGCGGATTTTGCCGCGGATTTACCGCGGATTTGCCGAAAATCTGCAGCAGCGGCACTTCCAAGCCATTTCAATGGCATTTTGGAAATGCTGAGTCCATGCTGCGGATTTGCCGCGGATTTTGATGCGGAAAAATCTGCAGCATGTCAATTGTTTGTTGCGGATTTTGGTGCGGATTTGGATATAGAATGGGAAAAAAAAAAAATCTGCATCAAAATCCGCGGTAAATCCGCGGGTGCGGATTTGCCGCGAAAGTCGCGGATTTTCAGGCAGAAAAGTTCGCAGGTACATTCTACCGTGGACACATAGCCTAAATATTCTGCGGGGACAAATATGCTGATTGAGAAGGAGTTCTCAGTAGTGGACAACCTTGTAATTTTTTTTCTACATCAGAAAGGGATTCAGAACTGCAATTTTACAAGGGGAATTTATTTCTCAAAAGCCTTAAACCTAAAATCACAACCTTGAGATGTCCAGTATAACCCAAGCTCCATTGACTCTATTCCTATCTACTTTGGACTGCATAATAGGAATGGATCCACACATTTAGAATTATAATACTTTGATAATTATAATCAAGAAGTGTGAATGGATAAAAATGTAAGAGGTAAACCTTTTACCACACCTGGTTTGACATCACCTCTGACAGCAGATTCCACTGCCAGGCCACTGACTCCACGGTAGCTGGATGTAATCTAAAAATACAAGAGGTCACATTCTTCAATGATTAGGCTACAGTTTTAGTACCCAAAACAAACGAGTCAAAAATATCCCATTTTGTCTTTGTAAACCAAATGTCCAGGTTTCATGTTAAGAGCAGCAGAGTTGCTTTTACAGAATTAGTTTCCCTGCTGGAGGAACATGTGACCAGACCATCGGTCGCTTCTAATGGAAAATCAGCTTTCCCATGGGAGGAGTTTTGCTATTGGAGGCGCTCACATAACAAAACCCTGACATAATAAAACTGCAGACTTGTGAATCTGAATCGCATACACTGAGGAGTCATTATGTCAAAGCCGGGAATTGTGGTCACGTGGCCACGAGTATATGATATGCAAATTGAAAATCCAACCTGATTGGCACAGCCTTGCTCAATATATATGCAATGAGCGAGACTGCGCCTGTCTAGTCAGATTCTGGACGTGAGTCTTCATATCAGCTACTCGTGGTCACCGTTCCTGGCGCGGACACCGGTGAATCCTCTGTGTAATGTGAGACTTCACAAGTCTACGGTCAGAGTGACCGTGACTGCAGACTAGTGGATTATGCATGAACAACCTCTTTAATGTGCAAAGAAACAAAAAGCCTATAAAAGCAAAAACATGTAATGAAATCAAATTGCAAAAAACAGCTATATAACAAAAATACATTAAAAAAAAAACAAAAAATAAAAAAACACAAGTTTATTCCCAGGCCATGGGCACATGATATTCCTTTTCATGTATTTTGACACAATGTGCCCCATAAGGTTTTCGACAGGACATTTGAATAAATTAAATAAATGAATACATTTGTTTCATTGCATTTTACTAAGTAGGGCTGGTAACTAGCTTCATTTCTCAGTAGATCATATGAAAATGATCTCTGGGTTTAGAGGAGAAAGCACGGCAAGTTCTTCCTAATCATTAAACACAGCGCTTGTTCATGACTGTATAACGTGATTAAGAAGGAGGACATAATACGGTATACCGCAAGGCCCACAAGTATTTGGACAGTGATTGAATCTTCAGGATTTTTGGCTCTACATGACACTATTTCAGATTTAAAATGAAACACCCGATATGCAATTGAAGTGTACACTTAAACCCTTTTACCTCTGGGAGATTTTCCATTTTTCTGGTTTTGTTTCGCCCCTTCTTCCAAGAGCCGTAACTTTATTTTTGTCAATCTTGCCATATGAAGGCTTATTTTTTGCAGGATGAGTTGTACTTTTAAATAAAACCATGGAGATTTACCATATAGTGTAGTGGAAAAATTGCAAAAAAAAGTGCGATTGCATTATTGTTTGAGATATTTTATTCACAGTGTTCACTATGGTAAAACTGATGTGTCAGTGTAATGCCTCAGATCGGTAAGAGTTCATAGACACCAAACATGTATAGGTTTACTTTTATGTCAAGAGGTTAACTTTATCGCCATTTTCCGAAACCTTTAGTGTTCTCATTTGGGGCGCAGTGACCGCTTATTTTTGGGTCTCGAGCTGATGTTTAACAGTACCATTTTTGTGCAGATGCTACATTTTGAGCGTTTTATTGCATTTGGCGCAAAATTTCCAGCAACAAAAAATAAATAAATAAATAAATTGTAATTTTGGCGTTTGGAATTGTTTTTGCTGCTACGCAGTTTACAGATCAGCTTAATGGATTTTATCTTTTGATATATTGGGCATTTCTGAACTTGGCAATACCAAATGTGTATATTTTTTATCCCATTAGTTTTCAATGGGGCAATTTGAACTTAGAAAAAGAAAAAAAAAAAAGTTTATTTTACAAGTCCCCCAGCGGGCTATAAGGATCAGCAGTCTGATCGCTTTATCATTTCTCCTGATCATAGCTGCACAGCTCCGACCAAGTGAAATTCTTCTCTCCTCTTAAGCTGGGGTCACACTAAACGACAGCGACAACGTCGCTGTTACGTCACCATTTTTTGTGACGTAGCAGCGACCTTGTAAGTCGCTGTTATGATCGCTGCTTAGCTGTCAAACAGCAGCCGAAGCAGCGATCATAACGACACGCGTCGCTGTTCTGCAACATGTGCAGATAGCAGGGAGCCGCGCACACTGAGCGCTGGCTCCCTGCTCTCCTAGCTACAGTACACATCGGGTTAATTACACGATGTGTACTGCAGCTACATGTGCAGAGAGCAGGAGCCGGCGCTGGCAGCGTGAGAGCGGCGGAGGCTGGTAACGAAGGTAAATATCGAGTAACCACCTTGGTTACCCGATGTTTACCTTGGTTACAGCTTACCGCAGCTGCCAGATGCCGGCTCCTGCTCCCTGCTCACTTCATTTCGTCGCTCTCTCGCTGTCACACACAGCGATCTGTGCGTCACAGCGGGAGAGCGATGACCAAAAAATGAAGCTGGACATTCAGCAACGAGCGGAGACCTCACAGCAGGGGCCAGCTCATTGCTGGATGTCACACACAGCTACAACGACGGGACGTCGCTGCAACGTCACAGAAAATGGTCACGTAGCAGCGACGTCGTTGTCGCTGTGTGTGACACCACCTTTACAGTCAGCACTCTGCCAACTGTAACAGGAAGTGAATCAGGATAGCGACAGGAGTCATCACATGACCCTGTGCTACCATGGCAACCATCGGCTCCCCGTAATCACGTCACGGGGCTTCCAATGGCGGTGGGTAAGTGCGCGTTACCCGCTGTGGGCATTTACATTGCAGTGTCACATTTTGAAAGCGTTATCTAAGGGGTTAACAGGCGGGAGTGGATTGTGGATCTACCCGCACATGTCAGTTCAAATCAGCAGCCATGCGCGGGACTCCCTGCCGTCTCACCACAGCAGCCGATTGTGATTACATTGACGTTACCTAGGACGTACCTGGTACGTCCAATTTTGGTAAGGGGTTAAGGCTAAGGACACTAAGAAAAACCAGCGAGTGGAATATAATAAAAATCACATTCCACTCGGACCAATGTTACTCAATTGGGCCGCTCCCATGGGCAATTTTTTTCTCAGCCCTAATTGGACTGGAAAACAATCGCAGCATGCTGCAGGTGGAATCTGATTCATTTTCTCTCGCACCAATACAAGTCTATGTCAGAGTGCAATGCGATATACGCATCAGCTGACAATGCAGGAGATAGAGGGAGGGACAAATCTCCCTCCCTCTCCTCCATAGCACGCACCCCCTCCTCCCCAGCTGTGCTGCAATCGCAGGATCATATCAGTGGCATGACACACTGCTTACACTCCAGCAGAGCGGAAGTAGAGTGTCATGCGATGCAAGCTCATTAAATGCTCATGTGGCCCCAGATTTAGGTTTAAAATATCCTGTGAAACTTTAGAATTTACAACCATCTTACTACAAAGCCTCAATTCAAATTGGACAAATTTACTTTATCATAAATAAAATGTTCAATTTTAAATACTCTTCTCTACTACAGCTGCCTGAAGTCTGGAAGCCATAGACATCACCAAAACACTGGGCTTCCTCCTTTATTATGCTTTCCCGGCCTTTACTACAGCTGACTTCAGATGTTTCTTGCTTGTGGGTCTGCCATAAGTTGTCTAAAGCATGTGAAATACATGCTCAATGTAGATGAGACCTTTGTGATTGACTTGGTCACAGCAAAAAATTCCACTCATTTGCCTTAAACTCCTGGGTTGCCTTTGCAGTATGTTTTGGGTCATTGTCCATCTCTACTGTGAATCGCCATCCAATATTTCTACATTTGGAGGACCCTGAGCAGAATGTATAGCCCTGTACACTTCAGAATTCATCCACATAAAGTAAACACTAGCGACCCAATGCCATCGGAAGCCATGCATGCCCATGCCACCACACTCTTGTTTTACAGAGGATGTAATGTGCTTTGGATCATGAACAGTTCCAAGCCTTCAATCCTAGCTTCCCATCATTCTTGTACAGGTTGATTTTGGTTTCATCTGTCCTCTGCTGCTTTTCCAGAACTGGGCTGGCTTCTTTAGATGTTCTTTGGCAAAGTCTTATCTGGCCTATTTTTAAGGCTGATTAATGGTTTGCACCTTGTAGTGAACCCTTTGTAGTTGCGCTCATGAAGTCTTCTCTTTTTGGTAGACTTAGATACTGAAACTACGTCAGGAAGAGTGTTACTCACTTGGGTTGAGGTGAAGATTTTTAGTTCATTATGGAAAGCATTCTGTTATTATTCACCACTGTTTTCTTCCGTTGATGTCCATGCCATTTTGAATTCCCAAGCTCACCAGGTAAAATATTTATATATAACACACACACACACACACACATTATATATATATATATATATATATATATATATATATATATATATATATATATATATATATATATATATATATATATATATATATATATATAAAATATATATACAGTTAGATCCAGAAATATTTGGACAGTGACACAAGTTTTGTTATTTTAGCTGTTTACAAAAACATGTTCAGAAATACAATTATATATATATAATATGGGCTGAAAGTGCACACTCCCAGCTGCAATATGAGAGTTTTCACATCCAAATCGGAGAAAGGGTTTAGGAATCATAGCTCTAATGCATAGCCTCCTCTTTTTCAAGGGACCAAAAGTAATTGGACAAGGGAATCTAAGGGCTGCAATTAACTCTGAAGGCGTTTCCCTCGTTAACCTGTAATCAATGAAGTAGTTAAAAGGTCTGGGGTTGATTACAGGTTTGTGGTTTTGCATTTGGAAGCTGTTGCTGTGACCAGACAAACATGCGGTCTAAGGAACTCTCAATTGAGGTGAAGCAGAACATCCTGAGGCTGAAAAAAAAGAAAAAAATCCATCAGAGATAGCAGACATGCTTGGAGTAGCAAAATCAACAGTCGGGTACATTCTGAGAAAAAAGGAATTGACTGGTGAGCTTGGGAACTCAAAAAGGCCTGGGCGTCTATGGATGACAACAGTGGTGGATGATCGCCGCATACTTTCTTTGGTGAAGAAGAACCCGTTCACAACATCAACTGAAGTCCAGAACACTCTCAGTGAAGTAGATGTATCTGTCTCTAAGTCAACAGTAAAGAGAAGAATCCATGAAAGTAAATACAAAGGGTTCACATCTAGATGCAAACCATTCATCAATTCCAAAAATAGACAGGCCAGAGTTAAATTTGCTGAAAAACACCTCATGAAGCCAGCTCAGTTCTGGAAAAGTATTCTATGGACAGATGAGACAAAGATCAACCTGTACCAGAATGATGGGAAGAAAAAAGTTTGGAGAAGAAAGGGAACGGCACATGATCCAAGGCACACCACATCCTCTGTAAAACATGGTGAAGGCAACGTGATGGCATGGGCATGCATGGCTTTCAATGGCACTGGGTCACTTGTGTTTATTGATGACATAACAGCAGACAAGAGTAGCCGGATGAATTCTGAAGTGTACCGGGATATACTTTCAGCCCAGATTCAGCCAAATGCTGCAAAGTTGATCGGACGGTGCTTCATAGTACAGATGGACGATGACCCCAAACATACAGCCAAAGCTACCCAGGAGTTCATGAGTGCAAAAAAGTGGAACATTCTGCAATGGCCAAGTCAATCACCAGATCTTAACCCAATTGAGCATGCATTTCACTTGCTCAAATCCAGACTTAAGACGGAAAGACCCACAAACAAGCAAGACCTGAAGGCTGCGGCTGTAAAGGCCTGGCAAAGCATTAAGAAGGAGGAAACCCAGCGTTTGGTGATGTCCATGGGTTCCAGACTTAAGGCAGTGATTGCCTCCAAAGGATTCGCAACAAAATATTGAAAATAAAAATATTTTGTTTGGGTTTGGTTTATTTGTCCAATTACTTTTGACCTCCTAAAATGTGGAGTGTTTGTAAAGAAATGTGTACAATTCCTACAATTTCTATCAGATATTTTTGTTCAAACCTTCAAATTAAACGTTACAATCTGCACTTGAATTCTGTTGTAGAGGTTTCATTTCAAATCCAATGTGGTGGCATGCAGAGCCCAACTCGCGAAAATTGTGTCACTGTCCAAATATTTCTGGACCTAACTGTATATATATATATATATATATATATATATATATATATATATATATATATATATATCCTAACACTGTGCAAAGATAGAGATAAATCTCTATATATATGAGATTTATCTCTATCTTTGCACAGTGTTAGGCTATATATATATATATTATATAATATATATATATATATGTATATATATTTGTACAGTGTTAGGCAGTAGGTATAAAAAAAGATTGTTTAAAAGAGCAGTCCTCAGTGGCTGATACCTTTTTAATGGCTAACTGAGCAGATGGTATAAATAGCAAGCTTTCGAGACTACGCCGGTCTCTTCATTAGGCGCAGTATAACACAAGAGCTGAAGAGTTACATAGTTATACATAAGAGGACATAGAATGGAGCAGTAAATAAGACAAGTTATGTGAAGCAAAACTGTCAGTACGACAAGGGGACAAACAGTTGTGGCAGTAAATATTGCAGCAGTTGATAGATAAGGAGTGTGAAAGTTTTACTGTCCTCTGATGTCTGCTCCAGAGTTGTGATGCCCCCAGATGCTCTGAGGAGCACATATCTTTATTGATTTAAAAAGACAAATCCAAGTGACCATTCAGTCCTGCTCTGAATGTATCAAAGGTCATCATAAGTTTGTATTCCAATACTCTCCAGTCTCTCTGGAATTTGAAGTCCTTTCAATACCAGCAATTTCATGTCCATGATGCTATGGTGTGGTTACAAAAATATTTGTCCACAGGTAGATCTATCCTTTTTTCTTTAATTGTGTGGCGATGAGAATTCATCCTTTTCTTTTAAAAAACTTTTTCAAGCTCTCCAGTGCATTTTTTTTTTCTTTTTTTTCCAGAATGTACCAAACTGTTGATTTGGCCATTACTAACATTTCTGCCATCTCTGATGAACTTCTTGTTTAATTTCAGTCTAAAAATGGTCTGTTTCTCTTCCATTTAGAGCTCCTTTGAGCACATGTGGATTCATGGCAACAGCTTCCAAATGCAAAAGCCCCACCTGGAATCAGCTCAAGAACTTTTACCTGCCTAATTCATGATTCATTAACAAGGGAATAGCCTATGAAGAACATTAAAGAGCTTTTGAGATAACTGTCCAATTAATTTTGGGCCCTTGAAAAAGAGGCAGCTACATATTAAAGAACTGTAGTTTCTAAACCCTTACTTCAGTTAAGATGCAAATACCCTCAAATTAAAGTGGAGAGTGCACTATATGCCCATATGAATTATATCTGTATCTTGAATGTATTTTGGTAAACCGTTAAAACGCCAAAATCTTTATCACAGTCCAAATCTTCCAGCTCTTAACTGTATACCATGCCTTCCTTCTCTGTAGGGAGTCAAGTTATGTATAGCAGATAGTTCCCTGCCCCCACAGCTACAGAACGACAGGATCAGCAATGCAGATATATTTTATAATGTTCCATTCTGTAGTGACAAAGACAGTATGGACATTTAAGTTTAATGATTTGGCCTGAAGTAGTGGACAAATTTGGTTAATTATCCCCTAATTATTATGAATCTGTTCTGACAATGCAGATTATTCACACATTGGTAGAGCCCAAACTATAGTACAACTGCATATATAGCAGATTATCATCTACAGATTTGAAAAGATTGCCTATACATCACATCTCAAAGCATGTATTATTCCCATTAACTTCATTCTAAAAGGATGTGTTTCACTGACCTTTGAACTTTCATTAGGATTGCATAAGCTTCATGTCTGATAGTTTGTTCCTCTGCACCCAGGAGAACAGAATTGATGACGTGACTGATTAGGTCTCTAGGGGGGTAGTGATTTGCAGTTACAAACTCAGCCAGAAAATACAAAGTGCCCGGGTGGAAGCTTTCATCTTTTGTGCTGTTTACCAGATTCATACGACTTAACGGCATTGGAGCTCGCTGCGAGTTCTGCAACGATAAATAAAAAACTGCAACAAAGGGCAAGAATTTTGTGATTGTGTAGGACTAAGGTTGGTCTGCCATTAAAGGTGCTAAACATTTCTAAAAGACACCTTGCAAAATAACATTGTACACCACATTCAAAATTATGCAAATGCCATTTTTCTCAGATTCTTAAATTAGTCTAACAGCTGATGTTTTGAACATAATCGAATTGTATTGGCCAAGCCTCCCAATAACAGCATTTTTCAAAAATTACGAAACAAAAAAACCCACAAAATGCCCTGTCCTAAATTATGCACAGAGTAACAGTTTATAGGTTGTAAATAACTGAAAATGGTCACTGTTGAATTTGAAGCCTAAGAGGTCACATTTACCAAAAGCAAAAGTATCTTAATAGGCCATGATACAAGTTAACATCGGTTCTTTGATATCGCCTTTACAATTCTTACATCCATTGAACTTGAGTTTTTGGATAGTTTCTGCTTCAATTTCTTGGTCGAATGTCCGAATGTCAGAATAACCTCAGAGCTGCTGTTTTCATGTTAACTGCCTGTCACTCAGATATTTTACTTGAGGCTACTACAAGGTTTCTCAATAGGACTGAGGTCAGCAGAGGCTGGTAGCCAAACCATGAGTATCCCAACTGTTTTGCCCAATATCAGTTAATACTTCAAGGTATTAGTTGCAGCAAAAGATGATGCATTGTCATGCATGATTTTGTTCTGGATGGCTTGGATCTTTTTGTACCATGGAAGAAAGTAGTCAGTGAAAAATTATATGCTTTGCCAAAGTCATTTTCACACCTTCAGGGAGCCTAAAGGCACCTATTAGCTTTCACTCATTGAGTCTGGCCTAAAACAGGACTCCACCAACTTCTTGCAGAGAATGCAGCCTTGTTGGGACATGGTGGCCATTCACCCACTAGAGCATGAAGGGCTCCACGGCATGCATCAGAACAATAGGTTTATGCACAGCTGCAAGCCTCTGTAGCAGGGGTCTCAAACATGCGGCCCGCGGGCCGCATTGGGCCCGTCAGGCTGCTTCATGTGGCCCCTAGGCCCGTGCGCCCCTGGTCACTATCGCGGCAGGTGCAGGGGCCGCAGCCACTGTCTGCACTTTGTTAGATGAGTGTTTTGCCGGCGCTGCGCTCTCAGAAGCAAGGACGGTGCGCACGCAGCGCCGGCAAAACAACCATCTGATCTGACATAAATCGCTGCCAGGGGCTGCAGTCCCTGCACCAGCCGCGATAGTCATTGGGGCACAGCCTGCAGACAGCAAGAAGCAGAGGTGAGGAGCCAAGGGAACGCGGGACAGGTGAGAAGAATGGTGGGTTTTTATTCTTGTGTATGTGAAGGACGGCACATTAACCCCTTAGCGACCTATGACGTACTGGGTACATCATGGCTCCCTGGTACTTAAGGATCCATGACATACCCAGTACGTCATGGCGAAATCGCAGCCCCGGTGGCTGCGATCGCTGTTTGCATTGCAAATAGCAAATACCTTAGATTCGGGGAGGAGGGGACCTCAGGAGAGGTGGTGTCTCCTCCCCGAACCTACGGAGGCTGTGATTGGCTGTGCGGCGTTCGTCAGCCAATCACAGCCACTGTAATGTTCCAGCCATTGAAAATGGCTGTAACATTGAAATCCAGCCATGATCAGTGCAGCTGTAGCACCGATCATTGGCTGGAGCTGGGTGACCTCAGTTTCACCCGCCCCCAGCTCTGATTGGAGAGACTGGTCTTGTGACCGATCTGTCCAATCACTGTGGATCTGGGGCCAGAGACCGCCCCCTCAGCTTCACTCAGGAATCTGTGGGTGGAAGCCGAGAACGATCGGTAAATTATCACCTTTCACCGCCGCCACTGCCCCCACCACCCATGACTATAGGATGGGGACAAGGTGGGCACATGCCTATAGCATGGGGACAAGGTGGGCACATGCCTATAGCATGGGGACAAGGTGGGCACATGCCTATAGGATGGGGACAAGGTGGGCACATGCCTATAGGATGGGGACAAGGTGGGCACATGCCTATAGGATGGGGACAAGGTGGGCACATGCCTATAGGATGGGGACAAGGTGGGCACATGCCTATAGGATGGGGACAAGGTGGGCACATGCCTATAGGATGGGGACAAGGTGGGCACATGCCTATAGGATGGGGACAAGGTGGGCACATGCCTATAGGATGGGGACAAGGTGGGCACATGCCTATAGGATGGGGACAAGGTGGGCACATGCCTATAGGATGGGGACAAGGTGGGCACATGCCTATAGGATGGGGACAAGGTGGGCACATGCCTATAGGATGGGGACAAGGTGGGCACATGCCTATAGGATGGAGACATTACAAGGATGGGCACATGCCTATAGGATGGAGACATTACAAGGATGGGCATAATACTATTGGATGGGGACATTACTATAGACTAGGGACAAGGCTGGGGTTATTACTATAGGATGGGGACAAGGTGGGCACATTACTATAGGATAGGGAACATTACTAAAGGATGTTGGCCAAAATTTCTATATAGTGATAATTGTAACTATTAGTTACAACAAAGGGATAAAATGTTAAAAAAAAAAAAAAAAAATAAGGCATGACTTTTTTTTAACATCGAATTTATTTTTTTTTTAGATTTAACCAAAGAATGTGCACATTTGTTATAATAAACAAGTGAAAAATGTTGAAAATCAGTCATCCAAAGGTGTGTAAAAAAATATATATGGTACCAATAAAAATGTCACTTTGTCCTGCAAAGAATGCGGCCCCCCAAATTATTTTTTCTCGGTGCGGCCCAAACACCCAGCCGAGTTTGAGACCCCTGCTCTATAGGATCCTACAGCTTAATGCAGGGGTCGGGAACCTATGGCTCGCGAGCCAGATGTGGCTATTGATTGTTGCATCAGGCTCGCAGACCAATCTTCCAGTTTGTAAGCACTTTTTTCCTCCAAAACTGTGGGGAAAAATGGAGGAGAGTCTTACAAACCGCATATGGCTTACCAGGGCGGCAGTGGTGCCACAGGGTCTGTGATACTGCTGGCTCGTGGAGTGTCGCAGCGGCGGCGGATGCCATTGATTTGTGGGCTGCTTTGAATCTCCCGCAGTTGACAAGATAGACTTCATGAAAATGGCAGCATAGGTGGCGCATGCGCAGATAAGACTCCGCTGCCATTTTCTTGAAGTCCATCGTGTCAACTGTGGGAGATTCAGAGCAGCACACCAACAGATCAATGGCGCCCGCCGCCGTGATACCCCACAGCAGTATTGCCAACCGTCCAGAGCCATGACACCCCCTCCTCAGTACCCGCAGCATCACCTACACTGCCTCCTGGGACCTTCTGAGCCACTCCACCACTGCCCCTTTCCCGGTGAGTATGCCTCTCACAGAATTACATTTTAAAATACAGTATGTGGCGTTTATAGCTCTCAGCCAAAAAGGTTCCAGACCCCTGGCTAAATGTATGCAGGATTCCAGATACCAGCAGCTTCAAATACCTGTTTTCTGTTTCGCAATAGTATTTTAGTAACTACTCTCCATCCAATGACTGTCTGGTAGCAACCTTCCTCATTATGCCTTTATCTGCACAAAATCATGTGCTGTGCATTAGCCAAAAATGTAGACAGAAAATATTTCACGAAAATGTAAATGTGATCTTTGTAATGTTTTCATACCTTATCCAAGGTATTGCACTATTTGACGCTTTTCAGCAGCAGTGATCCCATTTCTTTCCCATATTGCTTGAAACCTGTGGATGCGTAATAATGTGCATCATCACTCTTATGTAGTTTTACTTTAATTGGGCTCACCTGGCAAATTAATCACAGGTGTTTGAGATTCATTTCAGTGATTTAAAGAGCCCCGACAATAGCATCCAAGAGTTTATTTGAAGAAAAAAAAAATAAAATCTGAGACTTAAATAGTTTGTATAATAATTTGGAACGTGGTGTATATCTGGGGTCAATAAATGGAAAAAAATACAAAAATTGTGATGGTATAAGGAAGCAATGCACCATGAGTATTAACCCTTTCATGACTACCATTTTCAATGTGTTTTTTCTTCCCCTTCTTCCAAGAGCCATAGCTCATTTTTCTGGCAATATCGTAACACTGAGCTGGCAGTATAATTCTCCAATTCAAAAGTCAAGTAGGAGTATATTAAGATAGCAAACCAGTCTAGTGTTCTTTTCATTTAAGTGGTTGAAAAAAAAAAAAGCTTTTGGCGCCATATTTTGAGAAAAGTAATGTTTTTATTTTACTTCTGGGATAAGAGGCTCAGTAATTGCTTATTTTTTGCGCTCTAAGCCAACACTATAAATGCCATTTTTTGGGTAGATGCAATGTTTTGATCACCTTTTATTGAATTTTATTGCAATATTGCAGTGGCCCAAAAACACAAAACAAATTTTTTTTACGCTTCACTGTTTACTGCTAAGATTATTTTATATCTTGATAGACTGGACATTTCTGAAAGCAGACATACGAAGCGTATTTTATTTTTTTATTTTTTTAATGGTTTGTTTTCAATGGGGCAAAGGGAGGGGTGATATGAATTTTTCTTCATATTAACTTTTTCTTCATCTTATTGCACATACTACTTGAAGCGGTGATGACCTGATCACTTCTGCTATACAGTACAGTGCATTAGCACTGCTGTGCATATCAGAAATCATGATCTATGAATACCATCTTGCAGAGTTAACAGCAAGATAGCAATGGCAGACATGCCATCAGCTGATTCCTGGCTGTCATGAGGTCCCATTGGCACCCCACAATTACTTGGGGGTGCCAATTAGAGCGGGGAATGGCAGGCTCCCTGCCGGCGCGTGTCAAGTCCTACTGTCAGATTTAACAGTGGGATTTAACTAGTTGACAGCTGCAGGCAGATCTCCAATCAACCTGCAGCTGTTAGAGACGTATGACAACTGATCAGATCAGCTGTCATGTGCAAAGATACAAGTTTAGCCCATGAACCCACATCAAAGACAGGGACGCTACTTTTGACAAATATACAAAGGTCGTTAAGGGGTTAAACACTCCTGCCATGCACTGAGCAAAATTATTTCCATTCACTGACAGATACTGCACCCCATATTAAATAGCTGTGATTACCATATGAGACATCAAATGAGTGACTGGTGGCTTCTTGAAGTATCGAAGTTTGTATAACAGTGACTTGTTGACTAGGTCGCAATCACTTCCTGATGTTTCTTCATCTTCTACCACTGCTGGAATTTGAGCAGGAGTTGAACTTGTTACTTTTTGGACCTGGGTACTGGTTTCTAAACTGTCTTGTAAGGGTGAAGAATTTAGATTAATATGGTTCATTTTGCTTGTCGAAGAAAGATCTTCATCCATACATTCAAGAAAGCCATCATCAGGTGGACAGCTCCTCATACTCTCTGAAGAGCATGTGCTGCTGCACGCATTGGACTCATCATCAAAGTCAACATCTTTACTTCTACAAGACTCATTCACAGATGAGCTAAAGACAGATTCCCTTCCAGGGCTGGACCCTCCACCTTCAGACAGATCACGGATGTTGCATTGCGAATCAGATTTCATATTCGACTGAAAGCTAAGCGACACATCTTCCTCATGGCCAGTCAAGTCTATGATGTTCTCATCAGAGCTAGTCACATACGCAAATCCTTCTCCATGATCGGTCAAGTCAATAACATCCTGGAAAACAAAGTTACCATTAATAGGACATGTTAATAGGTAGATTTACTAATCAATTCTATGAAAGACTGCTGGTATTTTAGTAGAACAGTTAAAATTTTGAAAAAATGACAGATAAATATGAAAATTAGCTGCCATATAATCCAAAAGGTTTGGTTATAGAGATTGTCAATTAAAAGTGTTTTTAGAAATATTTGGCAGAGCATCTAACATGCGGAATCTTGCACAAGCAAACAATATTTTAGGGTGAAAAAAAAAATAAAAATATATAGATCCTGTGATCTTAACGTATTGTTACCCCTCTATAAATCACTTGTAAGGACACATCTGGAATTTGGGATCCAGTTCTAGGCTCTACATTTTAAAAAGGACATTCAGAAGTTAGAGTCAGTTCAAAGGCAGGCAATGAGACGCCTACAAGGAATGGAAGGCCTCCAGAGGTTGGAAAAGTTGGATTTGTTTAGCTTCGAAGAAAAAAAAAAAAAAAAAAAAAAAAAAAAGACGTCTCTGAGGAGAACTCATTTATATGTATAAATACATGTGTGGTCAATATAAAGGACTGGCACATGACTTATTCCTTCCAAAGACAATACTAAGGACCAGGGGGCACTCACTGCGAGTGGAAGAAAAGCGATTCCGGCAGCTAAATAGAAAAGGGTTCTTTACAGTTAGAGCAGTCAGACTGTGGAATGCCCTACACACTGCTGTGCCAATAAAGAGTTAATTCCAAATAAGAGCAATGCAGGGTGGTTTGTTCTACACCTTTCAGAGATATCCCCTCTCCATTAGGACATACACCAAAAATGGTAAAACAGAGCTAATGGCACAGTTATATAGAAAAAAAACAAAATCACATAATGAGGTCAAAGTTCAAAAGGAAACGTGCTTGTCCATGTGGCATTGCTTAAAAATACTAAACCATTCATTTTATTAAACCACAAACAAAAAACATTAAATTAGAATTCAAAAACAAAGTATTCAGAGAATAAAAAATAAAAAATGGCCTGAACTGCATAATTGAAGCTTAGGTGTTTATCCTATTTGAGGAGGAAAAGGAAAAGAATGGTGGCAGGAGCCAGGCACCCATGCCAGAAGGCTACCACTCACTAGGATATCATAGGGACTCTGGTGTGACTTTTGCAAAAATGCTGAAACCAATGAGGAGTTCAGAGAAGATCCAGTGCTACAATATGCGTAGCTGTTGGCTCTGCTAAATCACGTGTCTTCAGATATTGTAAGACAACACTCCTGCAGTGTTATGGCTATTCCCCTTCAGATCCTAATTCAAGCATCACTAATTTGTCACTGCTCCATCACACCATAATGCATCAGCACAGTATCACATAGCAGCTAGAGCCAGTACAGCTGTCTGCTGTGAACAAGCCAACTTTCAAGCAGAAGGCGGCCCAGGGAATCAAAGACAGGGAGGAGACGATCAGTGTACAGTCTGGCCCCTGTGCACCCGAATGTAATTAGCAGAAAACTTCAAATAGTGATTAAAGAAGAACCACAAAGTGGATTTCTTAATGGTGGATTACAAAGATGCTACTTTCTAAACTACTTAGTTTGGTGTATCTATTTATGCAACAGTATCACAGCAATCTACAAAGAGCATTGCACCTGTATATTTAAAAAAAAAAAACAAAAAAAACAAACAAAACCCACACAACACTTTTCTTGCCCCAATAATGCCACCTTATCCCAGTGCTGTAGCTCTGGTGCTAGTGGCCAGCCTGTTAACCACCTGCAGCAAAGATGGTAATCAGTGGTGGTGGCAGAACGTACAGCGCACACTAGCCGAGTCTAGTAGGAAAACCACCACTTCAGTTACACAATTAGTTTTAAACCTGTTGATATGAAGAGGTTGAAAGTGGCTACACGATTACTGTACTATTGCTATAATCAACTCCAGAATGCTGAAGTATCCAATTACAAAGGGTCATTATTGGATAACCATTTATGATCCACCCCACCACCCAAGTTGCAAAATAAGAAAAATGCTATACTTAACTTTCTGAACTTGGGCTGTTTCTCTGATGTTCGCATGGTTGGACTTGTGACATTAAGGGGTATATCCAGTTTATTTTTTTTAGTTCTTAGCCCCATACACTAAAATAACAGTAAGGTAGTTGCTAACCATCTGCCAGGTCTGACCGGGGTCTGCCAGTTCAGCCAGCAATTCAGTTTCACTTCACCTCTTTCCAACAGAAGAACTTGCTCTTCTGCTCTGTCCTGTCAACAAGGTATCACTATAGACAATCATGCTGTCAGCCGGCTGCAGAGTTAGGCAGCGGGATACCAGCTGTCAATCAGCATGCATGACATCAGCAGAGATGCCCTGTCAAAAGAGCAATATGATGAAAATGACTTAAAGGGAACCTGTCACCACTTTTATGGCCAATAAGCTGAGGCCACCACCACCGAGCTCTTAAATACAGCATGTTAGAATGCTGTATATAAGTCCAGGCCGGGGGATATAAAGAAAAAACACTTTATAATACTTACCTAACGGCCGTGCTTTGGGCCTTATGGGCGTCTCCGTTGTCCGATGCTGCCTCTTTCGGCCATCTTTGTTCTTCTCTAGCCGCGATGCACGATGGGTCTGACGTCATACACACTCGCCGGCATTCAGGTCCTGAGCAGTGCGCCTGCTCAGGACCGGCGAGTGTGTATGACGCAGTTGCGTCATGCACCCAGGCTTCAGAAAGAGGACGAAGATGGCCGAAAGAGGCGGTGCCGGCACCGGACACGCCCAGAAGGCCCACCGCAGCGACCGTTAGGTGGTGGCCGCAGCTTATAACACAAAAAAGTGGGGACAGGTTCCCTTTAACTCTTCTTTCAAATTTGTTGTTATTTAAATGGTTGACTTGAAAAAGACACTTTTAGATGCAGGAGAAAGGGCGACCAGGTGTATATAAGGTTTCAACCCAATTTTGTATTATGTTTTCTACAAGGCTTGCTTCCCAAGGATGAACTCCGTTCCTGAACTTAGACATTGTGAGCTTAGGCCTCTGCCACACTTATGTGACAAAATGTAACGTTTTTGTCACGTACGTGTTAAGGGGTGGTTTGCTCCCCGTGTGCTGCGTTTATGGCACTTATGTGTTCTCCGTGTGTTACACGTAATAACACACGGAGAATGGAAAGCCCCGCCTTACCTGCATCATCCGGCGCTGTCTGTGGTGCTGAATGACAGCGTCCGGCCAAAGCCACGCCCCGCTGACGCTGCTTCCGGCCCCCAGTGAAGGAAAATCGTTGCTCAAATTCACTGGGGGACGGATGCAGGGTACAGCCGCGGCAGAGACTGCAGGTATGGTGGAGGGGAGTATGTGTTTTTATTATTTTTACACAAACAAATCTTTCTCCGGCGCGTGTCACAGGGGCCCGCATCCACACTACATCCGTGTGGTACGGGTGCGGGCAGTGTGACACCCGTACTGCCGGAGCAACACTGACATGTCAGCGGTTTTAAAAAACGGACACACGTTCCGTTCCTGAATACTTACGTGTGTCCAAAACAATAAAAATAAATAGGACCACATGGGCCCGTGTCTCCGGTACGTGAAAAAAAGGCACACATGTACCGGAGGCACGGATGTGTGTCGTAGGCCTTAAATAGTGCGTACTATATAGAATAAAATTAGAGCAGCAGCTCACCAGGCCATGCCCCTGGCCACGCCTCTTACCACACCCAGTCAGCAATGAGAATCATTGTTTAAGAAACAATTAAAAAAATACCGTATTTTTCGGATTATAAGAAGCACTTTTCCTCCCAAAAATTTGGGAGGAAAATGAGGGGTGCGTTTTAAGATCCGAATACAGCTTACCGGGGTGCTGTTTGTGCGGCGACCGGGTGCGTTCTGGTAGCCGGGTGCCTGTGGCTGCGTGCAGGCAGCCGGGTGCCCGTTGGTGCCGGCTGCCTCTCTGTACGGGCGGGCGGATGTGCGGGCAGGCAGCCGGGTGCCCGTAGGTGCCGGCTGCATCTCTGTACGTGCGGGCAGCCGGGTGCCCGTCGGTGCAGGCTGCCTCTCTGTGCATGCGTGTGGGCAGCCGAGTACCCGTCGGTGCCAGCTGCCTCTCTGTACGTGCATGCGGCCAGGCAGCTGGGTGCCCGTTGGTGCAGACTGCCTCTGTACGTGCATGCGGGTGGACAGCCGGGTGCCCGTTGGTGCCGGCTGGCTCTCCGTGAGTGCCGGGCGGCTGTGCGGCAGGTATCCCAGTGTGTCTGCGGTCCCAGTTTCAAATGATGGCGCCGGGAGTCAGCGCGTGCGCAGATGGATCTCTTGGATGAGCGCTCCATCTGCGCATGCGCCGCTCCAGGCGCCATCATTTGAAGCGGGACCGCGGACACACAGACACTTACTTCACCGGCCTGCTCCACCTGTCACCCGCTGCGGCTCCCACCACAGACGCCACCGCGGCTCCCACCACGGATGCCGCTGTCACCATGGACCCACTGCGGCTGACGCTACTAACACGCCGCGGCTGCCAGCACAACCTCTGCCTCCTGTGACCCTGCTTCACCACCACTGCTGGCCCCCTCCGGTAAGAGAACACCGGATTATAAGACAAAACCCATTTTTTTTTTTTACCTTTTATTAGCTCTAAATTTGGGGTGCGTCTTCTAATCCGGTGCGCCTTATAAAATGAAAAATACGGTACATAGATTTATTTCTAAGTAGTAAATTAAGATATAAATGAAGACTTGGCTGTGTAATATTTTAAAACACAAAATTCTGTTTTAAAGCAGATCTGTCCCCTAAATCTGCCCCATGTACAAAACTGCAGACTTCATGACAGATCCGCTCTATTAGATAAAATATCTGTAATACTGTGCTTTTGGTTAATGGGAGGAATTCATGAATACAGGCAACTTACTGTTCTGATTGTTCCAATTGTGGAGACACGGGGGTCGGCGACTGCTCTCCTGTGGAGACACGGGGGTCGGCGACTGCTCTCCTGTGGAGACACGGGGGTCGGCGACTGCTCTCCTGTGGAGACACGGGGGTCGGCGACTGCTCTCCTGTGGAGACACGGGGGTCGGCGACTGCTCTCCTGTGGAGACACGGGGGTCGGCGACTGCTCTCCTGTGGAGACACGGGGGTCGGCGACTGCTCTCCTGTGGAGACACGGGGGTCGGCGACTGCTCTCCTGTGGAGACACGGGGGTCGGCGACTGCTCTCCTGTGGAGACACGGGGGTCGGCGACTGCTCTCCTGTGGAGACACGGGGGTCGGCGACTGCTCTCCTGTGGAGACACGGGGGTCGGCGACTGCTCTCCTGTGGAGACACGGGGGTCGGCGACTGCTCTCCTGTGGAGACACGGGGGTCGGCGACTGCTCTCCTGTGGAGACACGGGGGTCGGCGACTGCTCTCCTGTGGAGACACGGGGGTCGGCGACTGCTCTCCTGTGGAGACACGGGGGTCGGCGACTGCTCTCCTGTGGAGACACGGGGGTCGGCGACTGCTCTCCTGTGGAGACACGGGGGTCGGCGACTGCTCTCCTGTGGAGACACGGGGGTCGGCGACTGCTCTCCTGTGGAGACACGGGGGTCGGCGACTGCTCTCCTGTGGAGACACGGGGGTCGGCGACTGCTCTCCTGTGGAGACACGGGGGTCGGCGACTGCTCTCCTGTGGAGACACGGGGGTCGGCGACTGCTCTCCTGTGGAGACACGGGGGTCGGCGACTGCTCTCCTGTGGAGACACGGGGGTCGGCGACTGCTCTCCTGTGGAGACACGGGGGTCGGCGACTGCTCTCCTGTGGAGACACGGGGGTCGGCGACTGCTCTCCTGTGGAGACACGGGGGTCGGCGACTGCTCTCCTGTGGAGACACGGGGGTCGGCGACTGCTCTCCTGTGGAGACACGGGGGTCGGCGACTGCTCTCCTGTGGAGACACGGGGGTCGGCGACTGCTCTCCTGTGGAGACACGGGGGTCGGCGACTGCTCTCCTGTGGAGACACGGGGGTCGGCGACTGCTCTCCTGTGGAGACACGGGGGTCGGCGACTGCTCTCCTGTGGAGACACGGGGGTCGGCGACTGCTCTCCTGTGGAGACACGGGGGTCGGCGACTGCTCTCCTGTGGAGACACGGGGGTCGGCGACTGCTCTCCTGTGGAGACACGGGGGTCGGCGACTGCTCTCCTGTGGAGACACGGGGGTCGGCGACTGCTCTCCTGTGGAGACACGGGGGTCGGCGACTGCTCTCCTGTGGAGACACGGGGGTCGGCGACTGCTCTCCTGTGGAGACACGGGGGTCGGCGACTGCTCTCCTGTGGAGACACGGGGGTCGGCGACTGCTCTCCTGTGGAGACACGGGGGTCGGCGACTGCTCTCCTGTGGAGACACGGGGGTCGGCGACTGCTCTCCTGTGGAGACACGGGGGTCGGCGACTGCTCTCCTGTGGAGACACGGGGGTCGGCGACTGCTCTCCTGTGGAGACACGGGGGTCGGCGACTGCTCTCCTGTGGAGACACGGGGGTCGGCGACTGCTCTCCTGTGGAGACACGGGGGTCGGCGACTGCTCTCCTGTGGAGACACGGGGGTCGGCGACTGCTCTCCTGTGGAGACACGGGGGTCGGCGACTGCTCTCCTGTGGAGACACGGGGGTCGGCGACTGCTCTCCTGTGGAGACACGGGGGTCGGCGACTGCTCTCCTGTGGAGACACGGGGGTCGGCGACTGCTCTCCTGTGGAGACACGGGGGTCGGCGACTGCTCTCCTGTGGAGACACGGGGGTCGGCGACTGCTCTCCTGTGGAGACACGGGGGTCGGCGACTGCTCTCCTGTGGAGACACGGGGGTCGGCGACTGCTCTCCTGTGGAGACACGGGGGTCGGCGACTGCTCTCCTGTGGAGACACGGGGGTCGGCGACTGCTCTCCTGTGGAGACACGGGGGTCGGCGACTGCTCTCCTGTGGAGACACGGGGGTCGGCGACTGCTCTCCTGTGGAGACACGGGGGTCGGCGACTGCTCTCCTGTGGAGACACGGGGGTCGGCGACTGCTCTCCTGTGGAGACACGGGGGTCGGCGACTGCTCTCCTGTGGAGACACGGGGGTCGGCGACTGCTCTCCTGTGGAGACACGGGGGTCGGCGACTGCTCTCCTGTGGAGACACGGGGGTCGGCGACTGCTCTCCTGTGGAGACACGGGGGTCGGCGACTGCTCTCCTGTGGAGACACGGGGGTCGGCGACTGCTCTCCTGTGGAGACACGGGGGTCGGCGACTGCTCTCCTGTGGAGACACGGGGGTCGGCGACTGCTCTCCTGTGGAGACACGGGGGTCGGCGACTGCTCTCCTGTGGAGACACGGGGGTCGGCGACTGCTCTCCTGTGGAGACACGGGGGTCGGCGACTGCTCTCCTGTGGAGACACGGGGGTCGGCGACTGCTCTCCTGTGGAGACACGGGGGTCGGCGACTGCTCTCCTGTGGAGACACGGGGGTCGGCGACTGCTCTCCTGTGGAGACACGGGGGTCGGCGACTGCTCTCCTGTGGAGACACGGGGGTCGGCGACTGCTCTCCTGTGGAGACACGGGGGTCGGCGACTGCTCTCCTGTGGAGACACGGGGGTCGGCGACTGCTCTCCTGTGGAGACACGGGGGTCGGCGACTGCTCTCCTGTGGAGACACGGGGGTCGGCGACTGCTCTCCTGTGGAGACACGGGGGTCGGCGACTGCTCTCCTGTGGAGACACGGGGGTCGGCGACTGCTCTCCTGTGGAGACACGGGGGTCGGCGACTGCTCTCCTGTGGAGACACGGGGGTCGGCGACTGCTCTCCTGTGGAGACACGGGGGTCGGCGACTGCTCTCCTGTGGAGACACGGGGGTCGGCGACTGCTCTCCTGTGGAGACACGGGGGTCGGCGACTGCTCTCCTGTGGAGACACGGGGGTCGGCGACTGCTCTCCTGTGGAGACACGGGGGTCGGCGACTGCTCTCCTGTGGAGACACGGGGGTCGGCGACTGCTCTCCTGTGGAGACACGGGGGTCGGCGACTGCTCTCCTGTGGAGACACGGGGGTCGGCGACTGCTCTCCTGTGGAGACACGGGGGTCGGCGACTGCTCTCCTGTGGAGACACGGGGGTCGGCGACTGCTCTCCTGTGGAGACACGGGGGTCGGCGACTGCTCTCCTGTGGAGACACGGGGGTCGGCGACTGCTCTCCTGTGGAGACACGGGGGTCGGCGACTGCTCTCCTGTGGAGACACGGGGGTCGGCGACTGCTCTCCTGTGGAGACACGGGGGTCGGCGACTGCTCTCCTGTGGAGACACGGGGGTCGGCGACTGCTCTCCTGTGGAGACACGGGGGTCGGCGACTGCTCTCCTGTGGAGACACGGGGGTCGGCGACTGCTCTCCTGTGGAGACACGGGGGTCGGCGACTGCTCTCCTGTGGAGACACGGGGGTCGGCGACTGCTCTCCTGTGGAGACACGGGGGTCGGCGACTGCTCTCCTGTGGAGACACGGGGGTCGGCGACTGCTCTCCTGTGGAGACACGGGGGTCGGCGACTGCTCTCCTGTGGAGACACGGGGGTCGGCGACTGCTCTCCTGTGGAGACACGGGGGTCGGCGACTGCTCTCCTGTGGAGACACGGGGGTCGGCGACTGCTCTCCTGTGGAGACACGGGGGTCGGCGACTGCTCTCCTGTGGAGACACGGGGGTCGGCGACTGCTCTCCTGTGGAGACACGGGGGTCGGCGACTGCTCTCCTGTGGAGACACGGGGGTCGGCGACTGCTCTCCTGTGGAGACACGGGGGTCGGCGACTGCTCTCCTGTGGAGACACGGGGGTCGGCGACTGCTCTCCTGTGGAGACACGGGGGTCGGCGACTGCTCTCCTGTGGAGACACGGGGGTCGGCGACTGCTCTCCTGTGTTTACTCTGCTCCGCTTCCTCTTCCTGGCATAATGACATCACTCCCTGCAAAACCGCAGGCAGCGATTATTACCGCAGGTAAATCGCGGCTATACCGGGGGTATACTGCACATCATTTGCTACCTGCGGTATACCCCCGGAATTTCGGGATTACATTACAGTGAATGAAGTGAAATACCAGGGGTATACCGCAGGTACCTGCGGAAAAGAAGTGACATGCACATTTTCTCAAGAAATTTGTCAAGAAAATCTTCAAAGAATTTTCTTGAGAAAAAAAACGCAGTGTGTGCACAGCTATTTTTTTTCCCATAGGTTTTGCCGGACATTTGTCTGCAGAAAGATTTCAAATATTTCTCAAGAAATTTACGCAGCAAAACCGCGGGCAAAAACTGCTAGTGCGCACAGGGCCCAAGTGCACACTCTTCACAGAATATTTAGTTGAAACTTCCTGGTGTGCATCTGAGCCCATAATGCTGATGAATACAGGAGGTTAAGAGTTCCCAGCAGTGACAGCTCTTCTGAGAGTTGTGGTTGGATTGTCTACTGCCCTTGACATCTGGTAAAAAACCTTTTTTCCTCTGGGAGATATCAGGCCTAGTTTACCAAGGCAGCCCAAGATTATCTGCACTCTCAGGCTGCTTTCATTTCACATCAGTTTTTTGCTGAGCGGCACAATACGGTGCTTTGCAGAAAAAAAACTGAAACTTTTTGCCGCCGGTTGCGTTTTTTCCGCATAGACTTGCATTAGCGCCGTATTGTCCGGATGGAACGTTGCCTGGCACTTTTTTTTGCGGCGAAAAAAATGCATCTCGCCGGATCCAGTGCGATTTACAATGCAAGCCTATGGACGCCGGATGCGTTTTTTTGCACTGCGCATGCTCAGTATCAAGCCGCATCCATCAAAAAAAAAACAGACGGGCCGCATGGAAAAACTTATGCAACGGATCCAGTTTTTCCGCCGCATCCGTTGCATAGGTTTTTGAGCCAGATTGAGCCGCACTGCATAAACCGGATGTGTGAAAGCAGCCGGGGTTCAAATCTCAATTTTTTCCAGATTGAGAAGCCAACCCAAGTTCATCAAGGTAGTTCTGACTTCGCAACTGGAAGTTGCAATGCTCGACTGATCTGCCTACAATCAAAAAGTTGTCTAGGTAGGATATCCCCAAGATGTGCTTCTCCTAGGGGAGCTGTTACTTCTGCTACAATATTTGAAAAGACCTAAGGAGCCATTGAAAACCTAAAGGGGAAAGGCCCTGCACTGGAAATGCCTCATCTTTCCTTCAATAAATAGAGCCACTAAGGAACTTCTGATGCCTCACATGAATCAGAACATGATAATACACACACTATATCCAGGACTACCATATAGCAGCCTCGAAATAGTTTTATTGCCCACTTTATAGACTCCATATTGAACAACCAGACTTTGAAATTTGCTCAGTCTCTTCAGATTGATTAGTTTTAAAAGGTCACATCCATTTCTTTACCAGAAGAGAGGATTAGAAAACTACTTCCTGCACTGGAACCAGAGTACAGATTTCCATACCAGTTCTAGGACCTCCACCTCAAGAGGCAGCTGTTACATACATACTTTTGTAGTATGTATGTATGTATATATATGTATGCATGCATGTCATACTACTACACTGAGGATCCAACTGTCACCAGAAACAGGTCCACCCATCAAGGAGGTCCTTGATGCCACCAGAAACAGGTCCACCCAGGAAAGTAGTCAGGCAGGGTCCAAACCAGGAGGTACAAAAAGGGACAAAAATCGGCAGGCAAGAGGGTGGTCAGAAATTGAGGTTAAGGTCAAACCGGAGATGGCAGCGAAGTACAAACACAGCAGGCAAGAGAGTAGTCCGTGAACAGGCAGAGGTCAAAACACAGGGATCAGATTTTAAGGGCAGGGCGTGAACCGAAGACCAGCAGAATACTATAAGACTATATCAGGGAGTGACCAGCAGACAGGAGGAGGAATAAGGAGGGTGTGGTGCCTTCCAATTTGCTGTAGCTGAAAGATGCACGTCACCACAGTCAGCCAGTGGTACTGCAGGTCCCAGGAAAACGCAGCTTAGTGGATGGGCGGAGGCTGCACCCACCAGAGCCACTGACTCCTCCCCCATCACCAGCATTGCCCACAGTGGAAATACGGTGGCGCCTGGTGATCAAAGCAGAAGTCGCAGGAGCGGACTCTGGTGGGGGACGTGACACTCCAATGCCATTTTCCTGAAGTCCATTGCATCAGTCAGCTTTCTGTGACCCACGCTCCGCTTAGCTATATTCAGCCTATTAGACAGATCATAAGACTACAAGACAGACCCCAGATTTAACCTTAAACACTTTCCTATTTTTCTCCTCTAAATTCAGGATGAGTTGTATGGTCCAGCACGTCTTAGTACAAAAAATACAGTAATTATGGATATGGAATGGAACAGAGATTGGATTCTGACTATCTCCCTACCTTCCAGGCAGTCTACTTTATTAATTAATAAAAACAGCAAATACGATCAAGGTGTTGACTGTTCATTATTAATAAAGTATCTGATTTTAGAGAGTGATTTGTATAGTTTTCTATAAATTTACCTCTATCACAAATCAGTTTTTTGGTTTTCTTCCAGGCAGTCTAACCTTACCATCGTGGACATGACTGTACAGGTTGCTAAAATGGCTAGCTTCAAGGCACCTGCTGAGGATTCCCATGTAAAAATATCTGTAAAAGCTATCTGCCCTCCTATGCGGGGGGGGGTCTTTAAGAACCCCCATATCCTCAAAGTGGAATGTGGTTTTAGAAACTTTTGTTACAGCAATCTCCATTTTTGATGCCTTATCCCATAAAACTAATGAATCCTCTTTAAAAAGGGATATTTCTTTTGGAAGACTATGGCAGAGATTCTTCTCAGGTTTCTTCCATTATCTCCTAACAAGGCCCATATTTGTATCGTCCACTGAAAAGTTAGGCAGCTTTATCTGTTCCAGATGACCTAAATGTCCTGCATAGATTTTTGGGCCTTGAAATCAATAACTATAGTGAACCTCACAGCTTTAGTCCCACTGGAAAATGAGGACAAATTCCTACTACCCACATGAGGACTAAGAGGAAGAAGACATTTATTCCTCTTCTGACCTAACAGATTTGTCATAATCAGAAGATAGTACCCTAGATCTTCTAGCCTTACCCTTTCTTAGGGGTGCTTCACACACAGCGAGCTCACTGCCGAGATCGCTCCTGAGTCACGCTTTTTGTGACGCAGCAGTGACCTCATTAGCGATCTCGCTGTGTGTGACAATGAGCAGCGATCTGGCCCCTGCTGCGAGATCGCTGCTCGTTACACACAGCCCTGGTTCGTTTTCTTCAAAGGCGCTCTCCCGCTGTGACACACAGATTGCTGTGTGTGACAGCGAGAGAGCGACAAATGAAGCGAGCAGGGAGCAGGAGCCGGCGTCTGACAGCTGAGGTAAGCTTGTAACCAAGATAAACATCGGGTAACCAAGGTGGTTACCCGATATTTACCTTAGTTACCAGCCTCTGCAGCTCTCACGCTGCCTGTGCTGCCGGCTCCGGCTCTCTGCACATGTAGCTGCTGTACACATCGGGTTAATTAACCCGATGTGTACAGCAGCTAGGAGAGCAAGGAGCCAGCGCTCAGTGTGCGCGGCTCCCTGCTCCCTGCACACACAGCTAAGCGGTGTGCGCTGGTAACTAATGTAAACATCGGGTAACCATACCCGATGTTTACCTTAGTTACCAGTCTCCGCAGCTTCCAGACGGCGGCTCCGTGCAAGCGCAGCGTCGCTTGCACGTCGCTGCAGGCTGGGGACTGTTTACTGGTCGCTGGTGAGATCTGCCTGTTTGACAGCTCACCAGCGACCATGTAGCGATGCAGCAGCGATCCTGACCAGGTCAGATCGCTGGTCGGATCGCTGCTGCATCGCTAAGTGTGAAGGTACCCTAAGACCCTCATGGTGAACAAGAAATTTAAGGGCGTACATAACTTCTGCCCTCAATCTGAAATCACTGGTCAAATTAAGGGATTATTCACAAACCGTAGTCTTCTCTATACTAGACTGAAAGTTTGTTCTCCCATGAGTTAAGTAACATCACTTTGCAAAGTTCATATTCCTTGTGCTTTGCTACACCCTTTCTAACATTTTCCGAATGGGTAAAATAATGAGAAAAAAAAAAAAAAAAAAAAAAAAACAAACCATAAATTGAACTGTGTTATAAGAGAAGGGCGCTAATTCTGTCATCTTAAGGGGCAGCGTACCTGTCATCCAAATCAAACTACTTATAGTGTAGGGAGCCAGTAGGGAATCCTCTAATTTAACCCACCTGGAGGCACGTTTACCCATCATGATGGTGAAGATGTGTGAATTGGGCCACTTTATGGTAAAGAAAAAAATTAGGAAGGGAGACACCACCCCCCTTTTTATGGCAAAAGTGTCTTCTGAGCTATTCGCGCTCTTATTATTCCAGACGAATCTAGAAACCTCAGAGTGTATTCTTTTAAACATGCTTTGTGGTAGAGGTATAGGCAGGGATCTGAATAAATACAGAAATCGTGGAAGGGTGTTCATTTTCACTGCATGGGTTCTACCTAGGAAGGAAAATAGAGGGTTGTGACCATTTATTAAAGTCTTGTACCATCTGTTGAATGAGAGGAGAGAGGTTCCACTGAAACTCCGTTTGTATGACTGGTGAGTTTGACCCCCAGATAGGATAAATAGTGGGCTTGCCTCTGGAATTTAAAATCTGAGAGTATATTGGCTCGAGTGTTATTTGGGGTATTTAGGAAAAGTGCCTCAGTCTTGTCGACATTCACTTTAAGTACGGAGATTGACTCAAAATTACGTAAAGTGTGAATAAATTAGGGAGTGATATATGTGGGTCAGATATGGTAAGAAATTGGTAGTCAGCGAATAAGCTTAATTTATAAATGTCTGAACCAATTCTATGTCCCACTATAGCAGGGTGCTCTCTAATGGCTTGGGCCAATGGCTCCATAGCCAACACAAAGAGCAGGTGATAAAGAGCACCTTTGTCTTGTACCTCGTCCTACTTGGATCAGTCGTGGGACTGTGGTGGGAAGCTTCAGGTATGCCGTAGGGTTGTTATACAAGAGATGTATAGTTTGGATAAGGTTTTGAGTGAATCCTAGTTTAGCCAGTACTCTATATAGATAGGGCCATATTACCGAGTCAAAGGCTTTTTCTGTATCAAGGGCAAGAAGAAGTGGTGATTTGTTGTTATTAGGATGATTAATAATGTTGAGATTCTTACAAATATTATCAGGCGTCTGGCGCGATAGAATGAATCCAACTTGATCAGGGTTGTATGAGTGCTTGCATGCCTCGGTTAATTCTATTAGCTAAAATGGAGGTGAAAAACTTCAAGTCCACATTTAAAAGTGAAATTGACCTATAATTTTTAACTTGTAGAGGGTCTTTTTTTGGGTTTTGGGATAACCATTATATGGGCTAGGAGGAAGTCTGGAGGCATCGCCTTGCCTTTAACATGTCATTACAGATCTTTAAAATGTGGGGCTTCAATATATGTATGAATTTTTTATAATAAGCCGCAGAAAGGCCATCTGGTCCCGGAGCCTTGTGTGGCTTAAGTGACCGCTTCTTAAATCTCTTCTTCACTAACCCTAGTTTGTAGTGCAGCCAAGAAACTCTGGGTAAGCAATGGGAGGGTAATGGAATTTAGAAATTATCTATGGTGCTCATGGGTGTGGATGGCTGTTGGGCATACAAAGACTGGTAATATTTATGAAATGCCTGGTACACCTTGTCTGGAATGGAAGTTTGGCCACCCTGCTCATTTATTGAAAACACTGAATTGATCCTTAGTCGCTAAGTTTACGTGCCAGAAGTTTATCCATTTTGTTAGACAATTTGTAGTAGGTTGCTTGTGTCCATCTCAAGGCTCTTTCAGTTTTTGTTGTCAAGATAGTTTGTAGCTGTTGTTTGAGGTCTTCTATGCATTTAGTGAGAGAGGGATGAGACTGGTTGGCGGTCTAACTTCATCAGGGTGGTCTCCAGGGCTCTTTGGGCTTCTGTTCTTTCCTTTTTTTGAGGCTATCTTAATCAAGGAACCTGTGATATATTTTTTGTGAGCCAGCCAGAGGGTACCCGAAGATAATGCCGATGCTAGATTGACTGGGTTTTTCATGGGGAATTAATATTAATATTAAATATAAATATATATATATATATATTATTTATTTTTTTTAAAGTGGGGGGGAGAAGGACAGGTATATGCCACTATATGAGCAGCAAGTGGTAGTAATATCAGTCAGAAAAACGCACCAAAAAACATGTGTTTCTGTACCATGTTTTTCTTAAAGGGAACCTGTCAAGTGGTGCAATATGCACCTAGAAGCACGAGAAGTTCTGGGTGTATATTGCTAGTCCCTGCCTAACTGTCCCTGTATCTAGTAGCATAGATAAAGAGATCTTTAGAAAAAGTATATCTAAAGATCCTTTATAATATGTTACTTCCCTTTGCTAGTCAGCCCTCTTAGCATGTAAGGATGCCCCTGAGGGTGTGCTAACATGCTAATGGATGTGCCACATCACAGGTATAGTCGATCTCACCTCTCTGCTGCCAGCGCGCCCAAAGCTGGATTTCAGTGCGCATGATCGTAAGTGCCGGACTTCCAGTCCTGCATACTATGAAGCCAGGTGTACGAGTCCCGGCTTCAAACTAGTGTAGTGCGCATGATTGGAGGTGTCGGCAACGTTCTGATTGTGTGCACTGAGCCGAAAACCAGCGGTGGCAGCAGAGGTGAGAGCGACCATACCTCTGACGCTGCGCATTCATGAGCATGTTGGCAAACCCACAGCAGCGTACTAACATGCTAAGGGGGCCGACTAGCCAAGGGAACTAACGCCATTGCGACTAGTCCCTGGCCTCATTAGCATATTAGAAAAGGATCTTTAGAAATACTTTTTCTAAAGTATACTTTTTTGTATGCTACTAGATGCTGGGACAGTTAGGCAGGGATTAGATATATGCACCCAGAACTGCTTGTGGTTCTGGGTGCACATTGCATCTGACAGGTTCACCTTTAATGACGTCAATGAGTGGAAGGGCTAAAAACTGCAGGTAAAAATACCAACAATTGACCTGCTGTAGATTTTATGCAGAAATCGGCAAGGAAATAAAATAAGCAACGTGTGCACAGCACTACAGAATTTTCATTGACTTTGCTGGCATAAATACAGGCATGCAGATGTGTGACAAAATCGGCACCAAATCAGCATATTAAAAAACCCCACATCAAAAACACCCTGCACAACGCCTAATAGCACTTTCTTTTTTATAGCTTAGTAAGAGCTTAGTGTTCTTCAATCATTATGTAGTGGGTGGTGTATTATGGTTAAAAATAATTTTATTTATGTAGCACCAACATATTCCACAGCACTTTACAATTCCAAGGAGACATATGCTGTGATATCTATACAACACAATGCAACAGAAGCCAGTGAGGGCCCTCTCCACAAGCTTACAATCTAGGAGCAACTAGGGAGAAGCAGAAAGGTAAATTGTATTATTGATCTTTGCATAATGTGTTTTGTAGAGGTAACGGTAATATAATATTAAGTACTCATTTTGTAGTCTACATGTATCTTGCCATTTATACAGAGTTTCCCTGGAAAGACTTTTTCCTCGATAAATTCACTAGGGTTTATTTTTAGGATGGGGCTTATTTTGTGTAAGTTTACCCCCCCCCCACCCCAAAAAAAGGCAGATTCCCCACAGAAGAATCATACTTACCAGACATCTGCGTTGGTCCCACGGCCTCAGCAGCCACTCCTTGAAGGTTCTGGTCTTCTCCACAGCGGTCCTTGAGCTGATGCTGTCATGGTCTGTAGCCTAACCACTTAAAGGGATTCTCCACTTCAAGACATTCCTTACTAGCCCAGGGTGCTGCATGTTTGCCCTTTGCTTCTGTAGCCAGCTTCGAATTTTTTACTTTTCCCTCCTCCTTGTCCCAGAGACACAGGGGTTTGCTAGGGTACCAAAAAAGATCAGGGGCTTGAGCCCCAAAATACATGTCTCCCCATACATCCTCCCCACCACCTAATAGAGAGACCTCTAAATATAGAATTACAGTATACCACTGTTGCTAACACTAAAACACTATACAAAGACCAATATTTCCAAAATTACTACTACAGTGTTTCCCTGAAAATAAACCCAACCCCAAAATAAGCCCTAGCAGGTATTTTTGGCCTTTTTGGAGTAAGGCTACTTTCACACATCCGGTTTGAGCCGTGCGGCTCAATCCGGCTGTGAAACCTATGCAACGGATGCGGCGAAAACACCGCATCCTTTGCATAAGTTTTTACATGCGGCCGGTCCGGTTTTTTCTCGGTTGCGGCACGCTACTGAGCATGCGCAGTGGAAAAAAACGCATGCGGCGGCCGGATACGTTTTATATTTTTTTGTGAGCCAGCCAGGGGGTACCTGAAGATAATGCCGATGCTAGATTGACTGGGTTTTTCATGGGGAATTACTATATATACATATTTTTTTTTTTTTTTTAAAGTGGGGGGGGGGAGCAGGACAGGTATATGCCACTATATGAGCAGCAAGTGGTAGTAATATCAGTCAGAAAAACGCACCAAAAAACATGTGTTTCTGTACCATGTTTTTCTTAAAGGGAACCTGTCAAGTGGTGCAATATGCTAAGGGGGCCGACTAGCCAAGGGAACTAACGCCATTGCGACTAGTCCCTGGCCACATTAGCATATTAGAAAAGGATCTTTAGAAATACTTTTTCTAAAGTATACTTTTTTGTATGCTACTAGATGCTGGGACAGTTAGGCAGGGATTAGATATATGTACCCAGAACGGATTGTGGTTCTGGGTACACATTGCATCTGACAGGTTCACCTTTAATGACGTCAATGAGTGGAAGTGCTAAAAACTGCAGGCAAAAATACACCAACAATTGACCTGCTGTAGATTTTATGCAGAAATTGGCAAGGAAAAAAAATAAGCAACGTGTGCACAGCACTACAGAATTTTCATTGACTTTGCTGGCATAAATACAGGCATGCAGATGTGTGACAAATCGGCACCAAATCAGCATATTAAAAAACCCCACATCAAAAACACCCTGCACAACGCCTAATAGCACTTTCTTTTTTATAGCTTAGTAAGAGCTTAGTGTTCTTCAATCATTATGTAGTGGGTGGTGTATTATGGTTAAAAATAAATTTATTTATGTAGCACCAACATATTCCACAGCACTTTACAATTCCAAGGAGACATATGCTGTGATATCTATACAACACAATGCAACAGAAGCCAGTGAGGGCCCTCTCCACAAGCTTACAATCTAGGAGCAACTAGGGAGAAGCAGAAAGGTAAATTGTATTATTGATCTTTGCATAATGTGTTTTGTAGAGGTAACGGTAATATAAGATTAAGTACTTATTTTGTAGTCTACATGTATCTTGCCATTTATACAGAGTTTCCCTGGAAAGACTTTCCTCGATAAATTCACTAGGGTTTATTTTTAGGATGGGGCTTATTTTGTGTAAGTTTACCCCCCCCCCCTCCCCCAAAATAAAGGCAGATTCCCCACAGAAGAATCATACTTACCAGACATCTGCGTTGGTCCCATGGCCTCAGCAGCCACTCCCTGAAGGTTCTGGTCTTCTTCACAGCGGTCCTCCCCTGTATCCAGCCAGCTGACACACACACACACACACACACACACACACACACAGTTCCAGCAGCCAGGGGGACCTGGGACGCTGTGAACATTAGGACCTGCGGTGGAGCGCATAGAGGACCTGCGGTGGAGCGCATAGAGGACCTGCGGTGGAGCGCATAGAGGACCTGCGGTGGAGCGCATAGAGGACCTGCGGTGGAGCGCATAGAGGACCTGCGGTGGAGCGCATCAATATGTTCCACAGCGTACCAGGTCACCAGAGCAGTATTGTATCACCTGATGTGTGTGATGGGGTAATGTGTGAGGTGGGGTGGTGTGAGCGTTACACCGAAAGTCCTCAATGCGTTCCACAGCATCCCGATTTGGCGAGTATGATTGCAAGGTCTGTCTTTCTTTTGGGGGTGTCTTGTCAGCTTTCTTAAATGAAGTGTCCTGCAGTATTCAACTTTTTAGCTGCATGGACACTTCATTATTCCACCAGAACTAGGGCATATTTTTGATGTAGGGCTTATATTTAAGCCTTAGGCTACTTTCACACATCCGGTTTTTGCTCTGCGGCACAATACGGCGCTCTGCAGAAAAAACGCAACCGTTTTTTTTTTGCTGCCGGTTACGTTTTTTTTGCATAGACTTACATTAGTGCCGTATTGTGCCGCAGGAGCTTGCGTTCGGTCCGGTTTTTGCCGCATGCGGCAGATTTAGCCGATGCCACGGCCGGATAGAACGTTCCCTGCAACGTTTTTTGCTCCGGCAAAAAAAAAAAAAAACGCATCGCGCCGCATCCGCCCGCTGCGGCGCATTTTCAATGCATGCCTATGGACGCCGGATGCGTTTTTTCCACTGCGCATGCTCAGTAGCGTGCCGCAACCGGAAAAAAACGGACGGGCCGCATGTAAAAACTTATGCAAAGGATGCGGTGTTTTCGCCGCATCCGTTGCATAGGTTTCACAGCCGGATTGAGCCGCACGGCTCAAACCAGATGTGTGAAAGTAGCCTTACTCCAAAAAGGCCAAAAATACCTGCTAGGGCTTATTTTGGGGTTGGGTTTATTTTCAGGGAAACACTGTAGTAGTAATTTTGGAAATATTGGTCTTTGTATAGTGTGTTAGTAACAGTGTTATACTGTAATTCTATATTTAGAGGTCTCTCTATTAAGTGGTGGGGAAGATGTATGGGGAGACATGTATTTTGGGGCTCAGGCCCCTGATCTTTTTGTACCCTAGCAAACCCCTGTGTCTCTGGGACAAGGAGGAGGGAAAAGTAAAAAATTGGAAGCTGGCTACAGAAGCAAAGGGCAAACATGCAGCACCCTGGGCTAGTAAGGAATGTCTTGAAGTGGAGAATCCCTTTAAGTGGTTAGGCTACAGACCATGACAGCAAAGAAAAGAGAACCATACGACCAAAATCCAAGTGCAAAAAGTGAGATCTTTATTGGTAGGGGTAGGTGCAGGGCGGCACAATACAAGTGGGACAACAGACAATCAGACACTGACCATATTAGGGGACAGTCAATATTGCAATATTACATCCATGTAAAATTCACAAAACCTCAATCACCATGTGCATATGGGGGAGACCATTGAAATCCGCACTCCAAAATTGAAATATTGCAGATGTCCACCGAGTGGAATATGTCAACACAATTGTCAACACAGGGACAGGGGATTTACCCATATATCCCATATATCAACCTACTCATAAATCCAATATGTAGACAGTTTCAATGGAGTCCCAAACTATGCACATTGATGATGAGATCCTGCTAGAAGCATATCCTGAATGAACATCAATCCAGAGCTGACACACTGTGCATCAAATCAAATGGGATAATGTATAGATGTCAACAGGTGAGATGGTATTATCCAAAAGAGAGAAAATTTCCCTACATCTCCCAACATTCAAGATATCTAATTAATATCAGTATCTTAATAATCTCAAGGGAGACACCATTATCTATATAAATGATGCAATCAATGAATATCATATGCATTAACATCACTCTGTGAACCCACAATGGGCATCATGAACAGACTATGGTCATAACCAGGAATGCACACAGATTAACAGTGGACGTATGACACCACTCAGGAAAGGCTATACCATTATATATAGAAAAAAACTAGCATTACCATATGACTAGTTAGCGTGGGTCCTCACTATTGTACCACAGTACCTCTGTATATAGGGGGGACCTCACAAAATCGTGCCAGTATTATGGTAAAGCACTATACCTGAGGGATTGGTAGTCAGTGGATGTTGTCCGCGTCCTTCCCGACGGCCGTTTCGGCGAGAAGCCTTCGTCAGGGGGCGTGTATGGAGTGGGGGAACACGTGGTTTAAAAAGAAGCGTCAACCAATCACCGCCGGTAACAGTGTTGGTGACGCAGGCGGTAACCAGGGCAGTGCAGGACGCTCAACGCAAGCCGCGTGTACTTCCTGCCCGACGATTCCGGTCACATGATCGCCACGTGTGCGCATCACGTGGCCGTCACGTGAGCGGACGTCACACAAGGAAGACGGCGCGGCAATACGGAGACGCCCACTGCTCCCATGGCGCCTGCGCATATATACACCACTATTTCATATGAAGTATAGAGTCAGCATTAATGTGAGGGGAATTTTTATGGACGGGACAAAGTGCTAGGTATATAATATAGCCGGTACATATGTATGTCATGGATGCATGAATACCTCAGATATACAGTGACAGATGTAAACATGACATATACAGAAGCATATAGCTATGGATCATAAACATTTAAGTAGTAATTAACCATAGGATCAGCATGAAAAACATGTAAAGCATTAAACAAGTCCTTTTCCCCATGAAGAACTACAACACTTGGGGAACATCATATTATGTGAGGGATCAACTTATCGGAATTCAGTATTTGATGATATATCCGAACCATAGATGTAACATTATTAAAAACTTATTATTATTGTATAAAAATGCTATCATACCAATATATATTGATCCCCTACATACATTCCCAAAAGATGCAGTTACATCCTGTTTATCAGGCAACCTACCCGCTCTTAATAGTAACAATAGCATCCAAAAAACCCCCCATAATGCTCTGTGGATGTAAATTCCAAAATATGGGAACTTCGTGATACCATGAAAAGTCGAAACTCCATACTTGGTGGTAATTCCAAATAATAATCATGGCATCACGAAAAAAGTAGAATGCCACCATATAAAATCATGCCGATCCTTTACATATACACACAAAAAGTGTGTATGATGGGAGGGAGACGCCTATAATGAATAAATAAAAATTAAAAACTAAATAACATACATTAAAACCAAAGTTATAAAAACAAAACCACATGAAATGCCCCCACATATAGATGACACTAGGAGGACCATGCTTATCACAAAAAGGGGGCATAGGAGATATTTTCGTTCAATCCCGGATGTTAGAATCAAGATGGTCAATGCCCCTGACTCGTAACAACATATTGATATTGACCATCTTGATTCTAACATCCGGGGTGGCAAGACTAGCCAACGACTGGCCAAAATGGAGACAAGATGGATTTGGGAATTAAAGACTCTTCACCCTCTGGGATTGAACGAAAATATCTCCTATGCCCCCTTTTTGTGATAAGCATGGTCCTCCTAGTGTCATCTATATGTGGGGGCATTTCATGTGGTTTTGTTTTTATAACTTTGGTTTTAATGTATGTTATTTAGTTTTTAATTTTTATTTATTCATTATAGGCGTCTCCCTCCCATCCTCCGGGTATACTTGTATGATTGAAATTTGATAAATTCCCCATATCATTACGAAGTCTCCATATTTATGTGAAGATTCGGGACTGCACCAAGCTTCAAGAACATCTGACATCCTGGTTGTGTGTTAGCCTGTGTATGCGTATAGAGCATTGTGCTTTTTGGTTGCTATGGGTATGGTTTATGCTGGGCAGCCCCAGTGAGAGATGTATATATGACACTTTTGCACTTTTTGTGTGTATATGTAAAGGATCGGCATGATTTTATATGGTGGCATTCTACTTTTTTCGTGATGCCATGATTATTATTTGGAATTACCACCAAGTATGGAGTTTCGACTTTTCATGGTATCACGAAGTTCCCATATTTTGGAATTTACATCCACAGAGCATTATGGGGGTTTTTTTGGATGCTATTGTTACTATTAAGAGCGGGTAGGTTGCCTGATAAACAGGATGTAACTGCATCTTTTGGGAATGTATGTAGGGGATCAATATATATTGGTATGATAGCATTTTTATACAATAATAATAAGTTTTTAATAATGTTACATTTATGGTTCGGATATATCATCAAATACTGAATTCCGATAAGTTGATCCCTCACATAATATGATGTTCCCCAAGTGTTGTAGTTCTTCATGGGGAAAAGGACTTGTTTAATGCTTTACATGTTTTTCATGCTGATCCTATGGTTAATTACTACTTAAATGTTTATGATCCATAGCTATATGCTTCTGTATATGTCATGTTTACATCTGTCACTGTATATCTGAGGTATTCATGCATCCATGACATACATATGTACCGGCTATATTATATACCTAGCACTTTGTCCCGTCCATAAAAATTCCCCTCACATTAATGCTGACTCTATACTTCATATGAAATAGTGGTGTATATATGCGCAGGCGCCATGGGAGCAGTGGGCGTCTCCGTATTGCCGCGCCGTCTTCCTTGTGTGACGTCCGCTCACGTGACGGCCACGTGATGCGCACACGTGGCGATCATGTGACCGGAATCGTCGGGCAGGAAGTACACGCGGCTTGCGTTGAGCGTCCTGCACTGCCCTGGTTACCGCCTGCGTCACCAACACTGTTACCGGCGGTGATTGGTTGACGCTTCTTTTTAAACCACGTGTTCCCCCACTCCATACACGCCCCCTGACGAAGGCTTCTCGCCGAAACGGCCGTCGGGAAGGACGCGGACAACATCCACTGACTACCAATCCCTCAGGTATAGTGCTTTACCATAATACTGGCACGATTTTGTGAGGTCCCCCCTATATACAGAGGTACTGTGGTACAATAGTGAGGACCCACGCTAACTAGTCATATGGTAATGCTAGTTTTTTTCTATATATAATGGTATAGCCTTTCCTGAGTGGTGTCATACGTCCACTGTTAATCTGTGTGCATTCCTGGTTATGACCATAGTCTGTTCATGATGCCCATTGTGGGTTCACAGAGTGATGTTAATGCATATGATATTCATTGATTGCATCATTTATATAGATAATGGTGTCTCCCTTGAGATTATTAAGATACTGATATTAATTAGATATCTTGAATGTTGGGAGATGTGGGGAAATTTTCTCTCTTTTGGATAATACCATCTCACCTGTTGACATCTATACATTATCCCATTTGATTTGATGCACAGTGTGTCAGCTCTGGATTGATGTTCATTCAGGATATGCTTCTAGCAGGATCTCATCATCAATGTGCATAGTTTGGGACTCCATTGAAACTGTCTACATATTGGATTTATGAGTAGGTTGATATATGGGATATATGGGTAAATCCCCTGTCCCTGTGTTGACAATTGTGTTGACATATTCCACTCGGTGGACATCTGCAATATTTCAATTTTGGAGTGCGGATTTCAATGGTCTCCCCCATATGCACATGGTGATTGAGGTTTTGTGAATTTTACATGGATGTAATATTGCAATATTGACTGTCCCCTAATATGGTCAGTGTCTGATTGTCTGTTGTCCCACTTGTATTGTGCCGCCCTGCACCTACCCCTACCAATAAAGATCTCACTTTTTGCACTTGGATTTTGGTCGTATGGTTCTCTTTTCTTTGATAATAATTGCGACTTGTCCTCAGTCCCCATCCAGGATTCTATACATATTATAATGGCTACTATTTGTATTTATGTCTGGTAAATCATGGTGTGGCTGTGGTTCTTTTTGAACATGACAGCATCAGCTCAAGGACTTCACTAGCCGTAGAGAACACCTCTGCATAGGATAGATAAGGGCTGTGCAACTGTTTTATTAATTAGCTAACAGTCTACATTTTTTATTATTTTTGTCCAGGAGCGGACATGCCTTGTCCCAGTACACACATGTCACATGTTGAGCGGCCGCAGGTAGTTTTCACTTTCGCTTCCTAGTACTTGTAGCGGCGCTCCTGGCAGCACAGGCCCCTCCCCCGAGATAACAAGCGGCGACCCAGGATCACCAGAAGCCAGATACAGCCCGCCCACGTCACGTGATGGCAACCCCGCCACACCCACCTACCTGTGTAGGAGAACGGGTCCGCCGCCGTCGCCTCCGCCGCGCCCATGTGTGTGAGTCGTCCTCCGACTCGTCCGAAAGGCTAATGACTATGACCTCGTCCATGCTGCAGCTCCCTAGGACATGGCGTCAGGAGGCCCCGTAGCTCTTACACTCGCGCCTCTGCATGATACGGATATAACGTACACAGCCGCGAAGTAAACAGATCACCCCCAGAGAGCGTCAGTGATATAAGGGCGGGAGGTGGACGGTGCGCACTGATTGGACAATGCGTTATGTAACCACGCCTCCCACTTGCCAGCGGTGTCAGAAGTGCCGAAGAGCGCAGCCCCAGATGTGTGAGGACTGGAGCGAGCGCAGGGTTATGTATAGAGCATACACTGGAGATCATAGATGAGTACTCCGGGCACTAGATACTGTATATATATATATATATATAGACACAGTACATTGTACACTGGAGATCATAGATGAGTACTCCGGGCACTAGATATGTATATATATATATATATATAGACACAGTACATTGTACACTGGAGATCATAGATGAGTACTCAGGGCACTAGATATGTGTATATATATATATAGACACAGTACATTGTACACTGGAGATCATAGATGAGTACTCCGGGCACTAGATATGTGTATATATATATATATATAGACACAGTACATTGTACACTGGAGATCATAGATAAGTACTCAGGGCACTATATATGTGTATATATATATATAGACACAGTACATTGTACACTGGAGATCATAGATGAGTACTCCGGGCACTATATATGTGTATATATATATATATATATAGACACAGTACATTGTACACTGGAGATCATAGATAAGTACTCAGGGCACTATATATGTGTATATATATATATAGACACAGTACATTGTACACTGGAGATCATAGATGAGTACTCCGGGCACTATATATGTGTATATATATATATATATATAGACACAGTACATTGTACACTGGAGATCATAGATAAGTACTCAGGGCACTATATATGTGTATATATATATATAGACACAGTACATTGTACACTGGAGATCATAGATGAGTACTCCGGGCACTATATATGTGTATATATATATATATATATAGACACAGTACATTGTACACTGGAGATCATAGATAAGTACTCAGGGCACTATATATGTGTATATATATATATAGACACAGTACATTGTACACTGGAGATCATAGATGAGTACTCCGGGCACTATATATGTGTATATATATATATATATATAGACACAGTACATTGTACACTGGAGATCATAGATAAGTACTCAGGGCACTATATATGTGTATATATATATATAGACACAGTACATTGTACACTGGAGATCATAGATGAGTACTCAGGGCACTAGATACTGTATATATATATATAGACACAGTACATTGTACACTGGAGATCATAGATGAGTACTCCGGGCACTATATACTATATATATACACACAGTACATTGTACACTGGAGATCATAGATGAGTACTCCGGGCACTAGATACTGTATATATATATATATAGACACAGTACATTGTACACTGGAGATCATAGATGAGTACTCCGGGCACTATATACTATATATATACACACAGTACATTGTACACTGGAGATCATAGATAAGTACTCGGCACTAGATACTGTATATATATATATATATAGACACAGTACATTGTACACTGGAGATCATAGATGAGTACTCAGGGCACTAGATACTATATATATAGACACAGTACATTGTACACTGGAGATCATAGATAAGTACTCGGCACTAGATACTGTATATATATATATAGACACAGTACATTGTACACTGGAGATCATAGATAAGTACTCGGCACTAGATACTGTATATATATATATATAGACACAGTACATTGTACACTGGAGATCATAGATGAGTACTCAGGGCACTAGATACTATATATATAGACACAGTACATTGTACACTGGAGATCATAGATAAGTATTCGGCACTAGATACTGTATATATATATATATATATATATATATATATATATATATAGATATATAGATATATATAGACACACATACAGTACATTGTACACTGGAGATAAGTACACGGGACATTATACAGTGTGTCCACCCATATCCTGTCCACCGCCATTAACTTGAGAACGGCGGCAGCTATAGGCATAGAAGTGGTGTCTAGGTATAGTAAAGTAGCCATGCGCTACGCAATGAAACCACCTATAGCGCCACCTGGTGGAAAGCAACGGAGTTGACATTTTTATCTCGAAAACGGAACGAGATGGAGAAAAAGTGAATTAAAAAATTGTAGGGCATCATCAATTCAATACAAATAGACACCTTGTATACAGAAATGCTATGATTAGAACGTGTAAGGCTATGTTCACACACTGTATTTTTTATCTGCGTTTTTGGTCCGTTTTTGCTGCAGAAATTTCTTGAGAAATTCTTGTAACCTTTCTGCAGACATTTCCCAGCAAAACCTATGGGAAAATAAATTAGCTGTGCGCACACTGCGTTTTTTTATTAAGAAAATTCTTTCAGTAGATTTTGTTAAGAAAAAGAATGAGCATGTCACTTCTTTTCTGCAGCCAACTGCGTTTTTCACTCCATTGACTGTAATGTAATCATGAGATAACGCAGGAATAACGCAAGTAGCAAGTGATGTGCGCTATTCCTGCGTTATTCCCGCGTTATTCCTGCGTTATTCCCGCATTATTTCGCGTTTTTGGGACATAGTGTACTTCCCTGCACTGTGTTTTGCAGGGAAGTGATGTCACTAGGACAGGAAGAGGAATAAGAAGAGAAATAAAGAAGCGTGTGCTCCGCTGTATTTTTACCTTCCAGCCAGGTAAACACACAGCGGCGGCCCGGTATTCTCAGGCTGGGGAGAGCGAGGGACAGGGATAATGCACCCTCCCCCTCCCGCAGCCGAGAATATCAGCCGCAGCTGCCCCGGGACTGTCTCATCCATTATGCGACAGTCCCGGCGTGTTACCGGCTCTTCCAGATGCCATGATGCGGGGGCAATCCAGGTAATATGGAGTTAACGGCAACTAATAGCTGCCGCTAAGTCCAAGATTAGTGATGGCAGCGTCTATGACACGCTGTCACTAATCTGTAAGTAAAAGTAAAGAAACACACACCAAAAAATCCTTTATTTTGAATTAAAGACAAAAAGCCCCTCTTTCTCCAGTGTATTAACCCCTCCCAAACACAGCTCTGACGTAATCCACAGCGATGTCCCGCGGCGCTTCCTGCCCTGCTCTAGCCGCGTGTGACAGTTCTCCACGGGTCAGTGAGCGAGTGCTGAATGCGGCTCCTGAGCGAGGTGCAGAGGTGACTCCAGGACATTTCTCACGGCCGCTGATGTGAACACATTACTGGCCATGAGAAGTGCAGTGTCTGTGGGGGGAAACATCATAAATAAAGCTGGAATATCTATCCCTCTATTATCTATCCCTCTATCTATCTATCTATCTATCTATCCCTCTATTATCTATCTATCTATCTATCTATCCCATATCTATCTATCTATCTATCCCTCTATTATCTATCTATCTATCTATCTATTATCTATCTTTCTATATTATCTATCTTTCTATATTATCTATCTTCTCTATCTATCTATCTATCCCCCTAAATATCTATCTATTATCTATCTATACCCCTCTATTATCTATATCTATCTATCTATCTATCCCTCTATAATCTATCTATCTATCTATTCCCCTAAATATCTATTATCTATCTATATCCCTCTATTATCTATATCTATCTATCTATCTATCTATCTATCCCTCTATAATCTATCTATCTATTCCCCTAAATATCTATTATCTATCTATATCCCTCTATTATCTATATCTATCTATCTATCTATCTATCTATCTATCTATCTATCTATCTATCTATCTATCTATCTATCTATCTATCTATCCCTCTATAATATATCTATCTATTCCCCTAAATATCTATCTATCTATCTATCTATATCTATCTATCCCTCTAACTATTTATCATATATCTATCTCTGTATTATCTATTTTTTTATTTTTTTTTCATTTTCAATGTGCTTTATTATTGTAAAGGCATTAAAAAAGCGCAGGGACCAACATGGAAAAAACGCACCGAAAACACAACAAAAACGCACCAAAAACGCACCTGCGTTATTGGTGCGTTTTTTAACGCAGGTGCGCTAATCCTTCACTCTCAAGAAATTTCTTAAGAAATTTCTTAAGAAAAATAATTTTTCTAGTGTGAACATAGCCTAAAACTCACAAGGCTGCAGACGTGAAGCGATACCTCATTGAGACCTTCCTACAAGTCTCCACGCTCACCTGACCTCACCCCATTGGACAACTTTCTGTGAGGTCACATCACCGAATTTCTGCATTTCTGTATGCAAGGTGTTGATTCGTATTGAATTGATGATGCCCTACAATTTTTTAATTCACTTTTTTTCTCTATCTCATTCCGTTTTTGAGATAAAAATGCTAACTCCGTTGTTTTCCACCAGGTGGCGCTATAGGTGGTTTTATTGCGTTGCGCATGGCTACTTTACTATACCTAGACACCACTTCTATTGCTATAGCTGCCGCATCAGGAGTGCAGTGAAATGAACATCTGTCTATGCTTAGTGGTGCTGACAGGAGCAGTGGTGAGTGGGGCTGGGGGCATATAGATCTGGTGAGGGGGGGTTGGGGGCATACAGATTTGGTGGGGGGCTGTAGGCATACAGATATGGTGTGAGGGGCTGGGGGCATACATTTCTGGTGAGGAGGGGCTGGAGGCATACAGCTCTGGTGGGGGGGCTGGAAGCATAGAAATCTGATGAGGGCGGCTGGGGCATACAGTTCTGGTGAGGGTGGCTGGGGCATACAGTTCTGGTGAGGGGGTCTGGGGGCATGCCGATCTGGTAGAGGGGCCTGGGTGCATACAGATCTGGTGGGGGGGCTGGGGCATACAGATGTGGTGGGGAGGGGCTGGGGGCATACAGATCTGGTGGGGGGGCTGGACACATACAGCTCTGGTGAGGGGGGCTGGGGCATACAGATCTGGTAGGGGGGGGCTGGGGGCATACATATCTGATGAGGGGGCTGGGGGCATACAGATCTGTTGGGGGTCTGGGGGCATACAGATCTGGTGAAGGGGGCTGGAGGCATACAGATCTGGTGGGGGGGGCTGGGGGCATACAGATCTGGTGGGGGGGCTGGGGGCATACAGATATGGTGGGGGGGCTGGGGGCATACAGATCTGGTGGGGGGCTGGGGGCATACAAATATGGTGGGGGGGGCTGGGGGCATACAGATCTGGTTGTTTAATAATGTCCTCTTGCTGGTTGCCTTCTGTCCCCTATTATGCTGTTGTTTACACACCTGTCCTCCGTGCCCGCGGAACCTCCAGCTGTTTCTTGCAGTCCTCAGGAACACAGACCCCTCCATGATAGCGTCCAATGTACGGAGTGGCCGCTGGAGGATGTTGTCATGGCTTTACTGCAGCTGAATGCTTTACGGCGCCACAAAGCATTCAACTGCAGTAAAGCGCTGACAGCAGCAGTGGTGGCGGCCCTGGACGGGTGAGTATACAGCAGTGTGTGAAGACATGTGTGTCTTTGTTCAGTGCATACATGCATGTGCGCTATGCGTAGTAGAAAAAAAAAAAAAACACCAGCTCACACACTTGGAGTTCCATAAGAATCTGACCGGTGCACGGACATCAGCAGGACCCACTGAAGTGTGAATATGAAGAAAGGAAATTCCAGCATCCAGGTTCCAGATTATTTTAAAAGACGAATTTCTTTATTCCAAAATTATTAAAAGGTAATTCCATATGTATAAAAACAAGTGGCAATTATCAAACAGGTACGCGTTTCGGAGGGTTACCTCCTTAGTCTGAGACAACACCATTCAAATGAAAAGCCCTTAAAAAAGGTCAAGGGGGAGGGGAAAATCACAGAGAAATGACATCACGTGTAGAAACACGAATGAGTAGGTAGCACATGAGATAGACTTTTTACAAAACATTTGAAATTTCATTTTTCACATTGAGCCCATACGGCATTCTGCTATTAAGTAAAATTATCCATTTTGCTTCGCAGCGGTGTAACAATTTTGTCAAATCGCCACCCCTTTTAGGGGGGATCACTTTTTCTGCAGCGTTCACTTTGAGCGATGTCAGATTGCCAGCATGCACATTTAAAAAATGTTTAGATGCGGCAGACAAGCTCCGTGTAGTGGTATGGTTTACATCATAGACGTGCTCTGAGATGCGACGGCGTAATGTACGGGAGGTATTTCCCACATACTGGACGTGGCAGCTCGTGCAGGTGATGATGTAGACCACCGCAGCGGTACCGCAATTAATAAAGGACTTAATGGTAAATTCTCGATTATTAACACAAGATGTAAATTTGGTGGTATTAAGTATGAACCTACATAAACCACATTTTTTTTGAGCACATTTGTAGAAGCCTAATGTGGATAACCAATTATGTGAACAGTGACATATTCTTATTGAGCATTGTGTGGTCACTAGATGAGATGCGATTTGCTATTGTAGAATTGCGCTTAGACACAAATCTCACGCCATTAGCCAAAATATTTTTTAAGGTGTTGTCAACCTGCAAGATAGGTAAAAATTTCTTGACAATATCGATAAGATGATAATAATCACTACTAAAACAGGTTGAAAAAACTACCTGAGAAGGTTTGTGCAGACACAGAAAAAGAAGTGGATTTTTGTTCCAAATATTGCGCTCTATTTTTCTGTTCAGATTTTAGCTTTGCTTGGTCAATAACCTTTGGGGAATAACCCCTGTTTTTGAATCTGTTTTTAATAATATCGCATTGCTTCTGGTAGGAGAATTCAGAAGTGCATGTGCGTCTGGCTCTAATGAATTCTCCCTCAGGTATATTATTGATGACATGGCGTGGATGGCAACTAGAGGCATATAATAGGGAGTTGCCTGCAGTTGCCTTTCTGAATAGGTCACAATCCATACTATCAGTACCAGCATTAGCTGTCAATTGAAGGTCCAGGAAGGAAATCGAAGTAGGATCAGTTTGATAGGTAAAAAAAATATTACAGGGATTATTATTCATGTAATAAATAAATCTTTCCATATCTTCCAATCCCCCCTCCCAGACGATTATCACGTCATCAATATACCTTAGGAAAATATTGATATTAAATTCAAAGGGGTTTGTATCAGTAAAAATGTACTCCTCCTCCCACCATGCCATAAAGACATTGGCAACAGAAGGGGAAAATTTGGACCCCATCGAACAACCCTGTGTCTGAACAAAAAACTCATCCAAAAAAGTAAAATAGTTGTTTTTAAGAATAAAAAACGCAACCTCTATAATATAGGTTTTTAGGTCAATTGAATAATTAGTATATTTTGACATGTATTTTGTTAAGGCTAGAATGGCTAGGTCACGGGGGATAGATGTATATAGATTTTGGATGTCGCATGTTAACCACCGGCATGATTTTTTCCATTTAAATTTATTAAAAATATTAAGTGCATGTTTTGTGTCATGAGTATAGCTTGGAGACAACTTTGCAAGTGGACTTAATCTAGTGTCCAACCTAGATTAAGTCTAGTGTCTCGTGTGCTACCTATTCAGTCGTGTTTCTACACATGTGATGTCATTTCTTTGTGATTTCCCCCTCCCCCTTGACCTTTTTTAAGGGCTTTTCATTTGAATGGTGTTGTCTCAGACTAAGGAGGTAACCCTCCGAAACGCGTACCTGTTTGAATTTTGCCACTTGTTTTTATACATATGGAATGACCTTTTAATAATTTTGGAATAAAAAAATTCGTCTTTTAAAACAATCTGGAACCTGGATGCTGGAATTTCCTTTCTTCGTGCATGTGCGCTATGTGTGTATATGGTCGGTGTATCCATATGTGTATGCTATGTGTGTTTATGTGCTCACGTGTGTGTGTGTGTGTGCGTGCAGTGAGGACCTGGAAGTTGGAGCATCGTTCGAACTGTGGCTGCGCAACGGATACTGCCGCGGTGCATGCCGGAATAGGTGAACAGATGAAACTGCCAATTTTATATGTAGATAGACTGTACATAGGACACTTTTTTTCATTTATATATATATATATATATATATATATATATATATATACACACACACATTGTACAATGGAGATTACATATATACATTGTACACGGGAGATTATATGTATATACACTATACATAGGAGATTATTTATACAATGTACACGAAGGATTATCTATATATATATACTACCTGTACTACCCGGCTTCGCCCGGGTTAATAACTGTTGTTAACAAAATAGAATGTATTAACATTCCCGGGATAGAATGTATAAGTCAAATGTATTAACGCCCGGGATAGTAACTGTCTTTCTGTTTCCCTCCCATTCTCTGTCTGTCTCCCCCTCTGTATATATCTCTCTGTCTCTCTCTCTCTCTTTGTCTGTCTGTCTCTTTCCCTGTCTGTCTCTGACTGTCTCTGTCTCTTTCTCCACCTGTCTCAATCTCCTTCCCTGTCTGTCTATCTATCTGTCACTTTCCCTGTCTGTCTCTTTCCCTGTCTGTCTCTTTCTCTCTTTTTCCCTCTCTTTCCCTGTCTGTCTCTTTCACTCTCTTTCCCTGTCTGTCTCTTTCCCTCTGTCTCCTTGTCTGTGTCTGTCTCTTTGTCTGTCTCTTACCCCGTCTGTCTCTTTCGCTCTCTTTCCCTGTCTGTCTGTTTCCCTGTGTCTGTCTCTGTCTCTTTGTCTGTGTCTGTCTCTTTACCTGTCTGTCTCTTAACCTGTTTCTCTCTTTCCGTGTCGTCTCTTTCCCTGTCAGTCTGTCTCTTTGTCTGTGTCTGTCTCTTTGTGTCTGTCTCTTTCCCTGTCTATGTCTGTTTCTAACCCTGTCTGTGTCTGCCTCTTTCCCTGTCTGTGTCTGTCTCTTTCCCTGGCTGCATTGTGACACGCCAACATTCCATATAAGGGCGTGGCTGCGCATTCTTCTGAAGTTCTGGCTGCACTGTAGCTCCCAGCTCCATTTGCTTTAATGGAGGCAAGGTTTTTGGCGAATAACTGTAAAGCGCAGGGTTAAAATTTCCCCTCAAAACATAGCCTATGACGCTCTCGAGGTCCAGAAGTGTGAGTGTGCAAAATTTTGTGGCTGTAGCTGTGACGGTGCAGATGCCAATCCCGGACACACACACACACACACACACACACACACACACACACACACACACACACACACACACACATACACACACACACACACACATTCAGCTTTATATATATATATATATATATATATATATATATATATAGATATATATATTATATACACAATGTACACAGGACATTAAATATGGTTGACACCAGACGTTTCCATCCACTCTCGAAAAACATCTGCATGTTTTTCTCAGTATCTGAGATGAAATCAGAATAAACCTTTCCCGTTTTAGATTGATTAGGAACCAAAATTATTTATATTTGGCAAACGCCGGAATAATGACAGAGAGAGAAAATATTTTACGGCATTTTTATTACTTTCTGCAATGTCAAAAGTTTACATGCACTAAAGGATGCTTTACACGCTGCGACATCGCTACCGATATATCGTCGGGGTCACGTCGGTAGTGACGCACATCCGGCGCCGGTAGCGAAATCGCAGCGTGTGAAACCAAGGAGCGACGATCAACGATCGCAAAATCGTTCAAAAACGGTGATCGTTAACACATTGCTCCTTTCCTTAATATCGCTGCTGCCACAGGTACGATGTTGTTCGTTGTTCCTGCGGCATCACACATCGCTACGTGTGACACCGCAGGAATGGCAAACATCTCCTTACCTGCGCCCACCGGCAATGCAGAAAGAAGGAGGTGGGCGGGATGTTACGTCCCGCTCATCTCCGCCCCTCCGCTTCTATTGGCCGGCCGCTTAGAGACGCCGCAGTGATGTCGCTATGACGCTGAACGCCCCTCCCCTTTGAAGGAGGGATTGTTCGGCGGTCATAGCGACGTCGCTGTCAATGTATGTGCGTGTGACGCTGCCATAGCGATAATCTTCGCTATGGCAGCGATCACCAAATGTTGCATGAGGGACGGGTGCTATCACTAGCGATGTCGCAGCGTTTAGAGTACTATGCCTTTAAACAATATGGGACAGCCCATCTGACGATGTTATGTTTTTGGAGGCTTATGATAGGTTTATTGGCAATACCTGTGGATGTATTTTAATGCACATCTGAAACACACTGCTCCTTTGTGTAGCATCATGGGAACATCAAAAGAAATCAGTCAAGATCTCAGGAAGAAAATTGTGGCCTTGCACAAGTCTGATTCATCCTTAAGCGGGCTTTACACGCTGCGACATTGCTAGCCGATGCTAGCGATGACGAGTGTGATAGCACCCGCCCCTATCGTTATGCCAATATGTGAAGATCGCTGCCGTAGCTAACATTATCGCTACGGCAGCGTCACACGTACTTACCTGCTCGGCGACGTCGCTGTGAGCGGCGAACCACCTCCTTTCTAAGGTGGCGACGTCACTAAGCGGCCGCCCAATCAAAGCGGAGGGGTGGAGATGAGCGGGACGAACATCCCGCCCACCTTCTTCCTTCCTCATTGCTGGCGTGTGGCAGGTAAGGAGATGTTCCTCGTTCCTGCGGCGTCACATGTAGCGATGTGTGCTGCCGCAGGGACGAGGATCAACTTCGCCCAAGCGACAGCAGCGATAATTGGGAGAGGACCCCCATGTCAACGAGGAGCGATTTTGGACGTTTTTGCAACGATCCAAAATCGCTCCTAGGAGTCGCACACAATGAGATCGCTACAGCGGCCGGATGTGCGTCACAAAATCCATGACCCCAACGAGATCGCTGTAGCGATCTCGTGGTGTGTAAAGCCACCCTTAGGTGCAATTTCCAGATACCTGAAGGTATATAATTATACGCAAGTACAAACAAGATGGGAATGTTCAGCCATCATACCACTCAGGAAGGAGATGAGTTCTGTGTACCAGAGATGAACGTGCTTTGGTCAGACGTGTGCATATTAACCCAATAACAAAGCAAAGTTCTTGTGAAGATGCTGGTGGAAGCTGGTAAGATTGTGTCATTATCCAGACTGAAACAAGTACTGGAGCAACATAGGCTGAAAGGCCACTCTGCCAGGAAGAAGCCATTACTCCAAAAGAAACATAAAAAAATCATAATAATTGATAATCCAGTAAACAGTAAGCAATAATAAAGTGCAAGGCAGTGTATAAAATATAAATTGTTGATTTAGGATGGGCAGACTCCACATGAAGAAGTGTGTTGATTGCTGTCGCTTTCCTGATAACGGAAGTTGACAGAAGTCCATCCATTTTCGTTTTCATGTGATTGTCCGAAAAATCCAGATCTCTTCCACTATTAAAGGTAAGTTTAATGTTTAAGCGTTGTTATTGAGTTTAATGATGACATCCTGGAGAGCTGTATGGGAGCCCTCTCAGATGAACAGGATGTCATCAATATAGTGTATCCAACTGTGGATATTATTTGATCCTGGTACAGTTTCCTAAAAAAATGTCTTGCTCTCATGCTCCTAAAAAACGTTAGTATAAAAAGGGGCACATGACGGCCCCATAGCTGTAACCTACTTTTGTAAAAATAAAATTTTCATTGGCCTACAGCTTACATTAAAACTCTGTGACTCCTCCACCCTGACAATCCCCCCCAATTTCAAGAGGGTTGGGGTGGAGGGACCTAGCTTATCACTGAATACATTTGAGGTAATTACTTTATTCTGTTTGCGTATTTGATCTTCTCAATGCTACTGAGCATTTGAGTCATCTGGTACAATGCCTTATTATCTTTATCTATCAGGTGACATTTTCGTTAGCATACTCATGCCATCTGGTGGTCATACTATATATAACAGTTCTCAACTGTACATTACTTTGTATGACCATTGAGTTATATAGTGTTTGTAGTTGCCTCGTTGTATTTTATTTTATACACTGCCTTGTGTAGCACCCGGTCCCAGCCCAGCATCCCTGCACACTTCCGGTTTCCAGAGGGAGCATCCTTCTCGTCACCTGCCTCCTGGTCTCATGTGGCTCAGTGGTTAGCACTGCAGTCTTGCAGCGCTGGGGTCCTGGGTTCAAATTCCACCAAGGACAACATAGGCAAGGAGTTTGTATGTTCTCCCAATGTTTGTGTGAGTTTCCTCTGGGTACTCCAGTTTCCTCCCACACTCCAAAAAACATACAGATAGGGAACTTAGATTGTGAGCCCAGTGGGGACAGTGTTCCCATTGTATGTAGAGCACTGTGGAATTAATAGCGCTATATAAATGAATATTATTATTATGTGCTCCGTGCCTGATCCCAGCATGGCATCCTCGCACACTCCCGCTCTTAGACCCCGGCAGGGGTGCCCTTCTCCTCTCTTGGCTCCATGTGCTCCGTGTCTGTCCTGAACCTCCAATTCCAGTCCACACGCAGGCCATCTGGGAGTGCCCAAAGGGTGTGCATGCGGCTACGCCCCCTTTCTTAAAGGGTTGACGCCTTATTGCCTGGAAGTGCTCCTGGAGGTCAGCTCACCGTGGAAGGTATTCAAGATTGCCTCCCCCTTGAGGAGGCACCTGAGCAACGTTGCCTACTAGATAGTGCATTGCTAATTCTCAAGTCCTGTTACGCTACTATGTCTAGTTCTGCTAATTGTGTCCTAGCACCAGTCTCATATTCTTAACTCATGTCTTGTCCTAGAGCCTGCTCTCTACCATCACCTCCGTGCTGCCACGTCTGAGCCATCACCTCTGAGCTGCCATGCCTGAGCTACCACATCTGTGCTGCCACACCTGAGCTGCCACGTCTGTGCCCCCACCTCTGTGCTGCCAAGTCCAAGTTACCATCTCCATGCTACCATATCCGAGCACACCAACACTGGACATTACAAGACTTTTCCAGTGCGTAATAGCCGATCACCACTGGTTCCTGGTAGTTGTGCATGTAGGCCTCCTGCCGCTGCGCCAGACAGTGCCTATATAGGGGTTCATTACTGGTTATCTCCTTCAGGGGAGTCTGATGTACTGCCCAGTGGGTCCACTCCTGGATGCTTGCCGCCCCTCGGCGACTGTAACACCTTGCACTTTATTATTACGTACTGTATACTAGATGATCAATTATATATTATCTACCTCATATTGCTTATCACTTTAGTTTATATTTATTTGATCTTGATGGTATATTTATACATTTACAGTTAGGTCCAGAAATATTTGGACAGTGACACAAGTTTTGTTATTTTAGCTGTTTACAAAAACATGTTCAGAAATACAATTATATATATAATATGGGCTGAAAGTGCACACTCCCAGCTGCAATATGAGAGTTTTCACATCCAAATCGGAGAAAGGGTTTAGGAATCATAGCTCTGTAATGCATAGCCTCCTCTTTTTCAAGGGACCAAAAGTAATCAACAGTCGGGTACATTCTGAGAAAAAAGGAATTGACTGGTGAGCTTGGGAACTCAAAAAGGCCTGGGCGTCCACGGATGACAACAGTGGTGGATGATCGCCGCATACTTTCTTTGGTGAAGAAGAACCCGTTCACAACATCAACTGAAGTCCAGAACACTCTCAGTGAAGTAGGTGTATCTGTCTCTAAGTCAACAGTAAAGAGAAGACTCCATGAAAGTAAATACAAAGGGTTCACATCTAGATGCAAACCATTCATCAATTCCAAAAATAGACAGGCCAGAGTTAAATTTGCTGAAAAACACCTCATGAAGCCAGCTCAGTTCTGTAAAAGTATTCTATGGACAGATGAGACAAAGATCAACCTGTACCAGAATGATGGGAAGAAAAAAGTTTGGAGAAGAAAGGGAACGGCACACCACATCCTCTGTAAAACATGGTGGAGGCAACGTGATGGCATGGGCATGCATGGCTTTCAATGGCACTGGGTCACTTGTGTTTATTGATGACATAACAGCAGACAAGAGTAGCCGGATGAATTCTGAAGTGTACTGGGATATACTTTCAGCCCAGATTCAGCCAAATACTGCAAAGTTGATCGGACGGCGCTTCATAGTACAGATGGACAATGACCCCAAACATACAGCCAAAGCTACCCAGGAGTTCATGAGTGCAAAAAAGTGGAACACTCTGCAATGGCCAAGTCAATCACCAGATCTTAACCCAATTGAGCATGCATTTCACTTGCTCAAATCCAGACTTAAGACGGAAAGACCCACAAACAAGCAAGACCTGAAGGCTGTGGCTGTAAAGGCCTGGCAAAGCATAAGAAGGCGGAAACCCAGCGTTTGGTGATGTCCATGGGTTCCAGACTTAAGGCAGTGATTGCCTCCAAAGGATTCGCAACAAAATATTGAAATTAAAAATATTTTGTTTGGGTTTGGTTTATTTGTCCAATTACTTTTGACCTCCTAAAATGTGGAGTGTTTGTAAAGAAATGTGTACAATTCCTACCATTTCTATCAGATATTTTTGTTCAAACCTTCAAATTAAACGTTACAATCTGCACTTGAATTCTGTTGTAGAGGTTTCATTTCAAATCCAATGTGGTGGCATGCAGAGCCCAACTCACGAAAATTGTGTCACTGTCCAAATATTTCTGGACCTAACTGTATATTGTGCAATCTAGTGTATTCAACATGTCAGTATATAATTATCTTGATGTGCTACTGTGTATACAGTACAGATCAAAAGTTTGGACACACCTCATTCAAAGAGTTTACTTTATTTTCATGACTCTAAAAATTGTAGATTCACATTGAAGGCATCAAAACTATGAATTAAAACATGTGGAATGAAATACTTAAAAAAGTGTGAAACAACTGAAAATATGTCTTATATTCTAGGTTCTACAAAGTAGCCACCTTTTGCTTTGATTACTGTTTTGCACACTCTTGGCATTCTCTTGATCAGCTTCAAAAGGTAGTCACCGGAAATGGTCTTCCAACAGTTTTGAAGGAGTTCCCAGAGATGCTTAGCACTTGTTGGCCCTTTTGCCTTCACTCTGCGGTCCAGCTCACCCGAAACCATTGCGTTTGGGTTCAGGTCTGGTGACTGTGGAGGCCAGGTCATCTGGCGTAGCACCCCATCACTCTCCTTCTTAGTCAAATAGCCCTTACACAGCCTGGAGGTGTGTTTGGGGTCATTCTCCTGTTGAAAAATAAATGATGGTCCAACTAAACGCAAACCGAATGGAATAGCATGCTGCTGCATGATGCTGTGGTAGTATGCTGGTTTAGTATGCCTTCAATTTTGAATAAATCCCCAACAGTGTCACCAGCAAAGCACCCCCGCACGATCACACCTCCTCCTCCATGCTTCACAGTGGGAACCAGGCACGTAGAATCCATCCGTTCACCTTTTCTACAAATACACGGTGGTTGGATCCAAAGATCTCAAATTTGGACTCATCAGACCAAAGCACAGATTTCCACTGGTCTAATGTCCATTCCTTGTGTTCTTTAGCCCAAACAAGTCTCTTCTGCTTGTTGCCTGTCCTTAGCAGTGGTTTCCTAGCAGCTATTTTACCATGAAGGCCTGCTGCACAAAGTCTCCTCTTAATAGTTATTCTAGAGATGAGAAGGTGTGTCCAAACTTTTGGTCTGTACTGTATGTGTTAGGTACCTCGGGTCTATTATATGCACCATCCTCTTATTTTAATATTTGTACCTTTTAATATATCGTAAATAAAATTATTTTTTTTCTTTTAAGGCTGTGTGCACACGATGCGTTTTTTACCGCGGAAACGCTGCGTTTTGAACCGCAGCGTTTCAGTGGCAAATTGCATGCGTTCAGCTTTCCCAGCAAAGTGTATGGGAAAGCTGAAAAATCAGTGCACATGCTGCGTTTCTTTCCGCAGCGTTTTGGATGCCAAAAATCGGTGCGGAAAGAAAAGCAGCATGTCACTTCTTTTGTGCGTTGTGGCTGCGTTCTCTCCCCCATTGAATCAATGATGTGGGGTCAGAACGCAGCCACAACGCATGGAGCTGCTTTTTTGTTGCGGTCCGCGGCCTTTGTCGGCACGCCAGAACGCAGGCATTTACCTGGAAGTGAGGTCAAGAGGCTTCCTGTTGACCTCACTTCCTGGCAAAGCCCCCGGTGTCGCCAAAGTGCCCGCCCCGACCCCCGACCCCCCTCCCGAAAATCCAACATGGCAGTGCGCACAGTAGCGCATCGGCCGCCCTGCTCCTATGATTTCTGTCGCATGTGCAATAACACATGCGACAGAAAACTGTTCCCCAGGCCCTGCCCGTTCACCCCCTATTCCCCCCGGTGTCATACATACCTGTCCGGTCGCAGCGCTGATCCCCCGCGGCCCCCTCCTCCTTCACAGTGCACGCTGGCCGGTCACATGAGCAGAGCAGCTGACAGCCAGCACTGTGCTCAGAGAGCTGTGCTGCTGCTCGGCACTCTGCACCTGTGACCCGGGGAGAGTGGGTGCAGATTTTTGCACCCACTCTCCTCAAATGGAGGGTCTGCCCTCCTAGAAAATGGGGGATACGTTTCCTGAACGTGCCCCCATATTCTAGAAGGTCCAGAGGCGACGTGGGACATCCATATGGATTTCTGCGGACCCATTTTTTTTTATTAAATTGGAGAACAAGGGAATGATTTGGGGAGTGTTTTTTCTAATAAAACATTTTTTGTTGTCTTTTTTTGCTTTTGTTTACTGTCAATTAGTTATGTCGGGTGTCTGATAGACGCCGTGACATCACTAATTGCTGGGCTTGATGCCAGGTGACATTACACATCTGGTATCAACCCCATTTATTACCCCGTTAGCCAACGCACCAGGGCGCGGGATGAGTTGGGGCGAAGCGCCAGGATTGGCGCATCTAATGGATGCGCCACTTCTGGGGCGGCTGCGGCCTGCTATTTTTAGGCTGGGAAGAGTCCAATAACCATGGCTCTTCCCACCCTGAGAATACCAGACCCCAGCTGTCAGCTTCACCTTGGCTGGTGATCTAATTTGGGGGGACCCCACGTTATTTTTTTTTTATTCTTTATTTATAAATAAAAAAAAAAACATGGGGAGCCCTCCAAATTGATCACCAGCCAAGATGAAGCTGCCAGCTGTGGTTTGCAGGCTACAGCTGTCTGCTTTACCCTGACTGGCTATCAAAAATAGGGGGGACCCCACGCCATTTTTTTCATTTTTTTTTTTTTTTTATTGGATAAATACTAAGCTAGGCACCCTTTAGTGCCACATGAAAGGTACTAAAGGTGCCAGCTTAGAATATGCAGGCGGGGGAGGGACATTATATATATTTGACATCCCTTCATCCATTGACGCTTTTTAGGCTGTGTGTCCACAATCAGGGTTTGCAGCGTTATGGGCGCTGAGTGTTTTCCCTGCGTCCATAACGCTGCGTTGTGCAGTAGAAGCACAGTGGATGGCCACATAGCCTTAGGCCCCTTTCACACGTCAGTGATTCTGGGACGTTTGTGCTTTTTTTTAAACGTACCAGGATCACTGACATACGCAGACCCATTATAATGAATGGGTCTGCTCACACGTCAGTGATTTTTCACTGCACGTGTCTCCATGCGGCGTACCCGCGTGTGCGTGATTGCCGCACGGAGACATGTCCATTTTTTTCTGGCATCACTGATGTCCCACGGACCACGCAGTGGTGTGATCCGTGAAACACGTGCCAGAAAAAAACGTGCTTTTAAAATAAAAAACATTTTAAACTCACCCGGCTCCAGCGATGTCCTCTGCAGCCCGTCCTCCCTGTTCCTTCTGTGCCGGCTCATTATTGTCGCGCATATTCATGATGCACGACACAGCCGACCCGGAAGCAGCTGCTGCGGGGGTCAGCGCCGGCCGGATGCTGCACCGCGGGAGCGATCAGCACCATGGACAGCGGGAGCGGGTGCAGGTGAGTTAATCTCTAAGTGCAATCACGGGCCACGGAGAACGGAGCCCGGATTGCACTTAGACAACCCACGTGTGCCGTGATTCACGGCACACGGAGGGACATGTGCGTGTTTTACACGCCAGTGAAAAACGTCAGTGTTTTTCACTGACATGTGAAGCGGGCCTAAAAGTGAGAATATTGTTGCTACAGCAACATTTTGGGTGAAGTAGCTGTGGATTCAAAATGCTTAATATACTCCTGAATAAAATCCTTGATGGGTGCAGATTCCAAAATGGGGTCACTTGTGGGGGTTTTCTGACGTATAGGTACCTAAGGGGCTTGGTGCGCGAAGTTTATTTCAACTTTTCCAAAATTCAAATGGTGCTCCTTCCATTCCAAGCCCTCCCATTTATCCAAACAGAATGTGGAGAAGGAAATGACATCACAGGTTTTTTTTTCCAAAGGTCTGTGTTCAACCAACTTTATTATCACTGACAAGTCTTAAAAAACGCACCTAAAAAAACGCATGAAAAACGCATGAAAAACGCATGAAAAACGCATGAAAAACGCATGCGTTTTCGATGCGTTGTTTCTCAAAAAGCATTGTTTACAATTCTCCCCTCTGCCAGAGGGTGCGTTTTTTTCCGCGCGGAAAAAAAAGCAACGTGTGCACATACCCTAAATCTTTGTGTTTAGCACCATTTTTTAGGTGTCCTATATGATCCCTAATGATTATGTACTGCATTGTTCGCAGCTAGTAGGTTAGGGCACAGGTCCCTAATTATGGCTATGATCTTAATTTGATGTTATGGCCACTACATTTTGTATAGAACTGAGCATTGATACCCCTGCATGGCCACTACACAGTGTACAGAGCTGAGATGTAATAACCCTGCATGCTGGGTTGCCAAACGTCTGCAAATTTATGGACAGTCAGTAAAATTCAAACTTCAAATGCTTTTCTATGCTGTCCAAAGTGTCCGGCAGAAAAATACACCGTCCGTGACTTTTTAAAAACATTTCCGCCAGTTTGTACTGCACATGAACAGTACTAACGGTAGATGCTAGAGTGTATAAGCTATAGTAGGTATGATATCACTTCTGGTCCAGAGCACAGCATGCTATTTATTGTAGTCGGAGTGACTGGGACTCAGGAGAAATGTTTTCTCACCCTCCATCTCATATTTAGCCCTCAGTCACTTCATAAAAAATAAAGTCTAGGTGAAAAGGGACAAAGGGTGTGTAACGCACTGTCCTGCCCGTATTTCCTGGCTGGGACGTCGCCACTCTCACCTTCTCGGCTGCCCAGTGGTGACTGCCTTGTCCCCAGCTCCTGCCAGCGACTCCCCAGGGCCAGTACGCTCTAATCCAGAATTACCTATCGGCCTATGGCCAAGAGGCATCAGGTATTTGAGACACCTTCCCCTTAAGGGAGGTGCCTGGGCAACGTGTTCCTAATGTTGCTACTTCTCAGGTCCCTTTGTGCTGCCATTGCTATTATTGTGCTGTGCTGTATTACTGATGCTCTTCTGTGTTTCAGTGCATGATGACTCTGCTGCTGCAACTATCCATACCTACTACTGCTGGTGCTGCAATTGTCCACACCGTCCGCTCCTTTGTTACCGGCCTCCTCTGTTGCAACTACCCATCTTGGCCGTCACTGCTGCAACTACTCATCTTGGTCATTGTTGCTGTATCTACCCGTCTCAGACGAACTTAAGGTCACTTTACACGCTACGACATCGCAATCAATTGCTAGCGATGTCAAGCGCGAAAGCACCCGCCCCCATCATACATGCGATATTGTGTGATCGCTGCCGTAGCGAACATTATCGCTATGGGAGCGTCACACGCACATACCTGCTCTGCGACGTCGCTGTGACCGGCGAACCACCTCCTTTCTAAGGGGGTGGTTCGTTCAGCGTCACAGCGACGTCACAGCAGCGTCACCGAACCGCTGCCCAATAGAAGCGGAGGGGCGGAGATGAGCGGGACGTAACATCCCGCCCACCTGCTTCCTCCCTCATTGCGGCCAGCCGCAGGTAAGGTGAGGTTCCTCGTTCCTGCGGTGTCACACATAGCGATGTGTGCTGCCGCAGGAGCGACGAACTACTTCATACACCGAGCAGCAGCGATATACGAGAATAGGGGGGCATGTCACAGATGAGCGATTTTGACCGTTTTTGCGACGATTCAAAATCGCTCATAGGTGTCACACAAAAAGACATTACTAAAGCGACCGGATATGCGTCACAAATTCCGTGACCCTAACGAGATCGCTTGAGCGATGTCGCTGGGTGTAAAGCGGCTTTTACGCTCCTACAATCTTTATTTATTCTTCAGGGCAGTATGATTGCAGTGATATCACATTTATACAGTTTGTTTAATGGTTTGCCACATTTACACCATAAAAACAAGTTTATATGAAAAAAAAAAACCCAGTTTTTGCATTGTTGTGTTCTGAGAGCTAAAACTTTTTTTACTCTTCTGCTGATAGAGCTGCATTGTGGCTTGTTTTATTGCGGGACAAGACCATGTTTTCAGCACTACAATTTTTATTTATATATTATTTTTAATCGCATTTTATTCCACTTTTTTTGGTCAGCTGTATGATAAAAAGACATTGTTTTTGATATTTTTTTTTCCGTGTTCACTGAAGGGGTTAACTAGTGTGACAGTTTTATAGATCGGGTTGTTAAGGACGTGGCAATACCAAATTTTTGTAGATTTGTTGTTTTTCGGGGAGTACATAACATAAATTTACATATTTATTGGAATTTTTTTTGTTCTTTACTTAGGGGGGGTTAAAATTTTTAAAACTTTTGTATTTAGTCCCTTTATGGGACACTAAGTTTCAGTGATCCAATCACTGATATAATCCACTGCAGTGCTCGATCACTGCAGTGAACTATAAGTGCCAGAGTAGCAGCAGCAGCTCTTACACTTCGCCTCACACACCATGCATCCAGCATGGTCTCTGAGACGATTTGTAGCTGGGTGAACCGGGGTGACCACCCTGGATTATCATGGCAGCGATCGGGTAGCCTTAATTGGGTAACGGGGACCCGATGCAATGTAGAGCTAAGCAATCCTCTCCCTGCCTCCTGAATGCTGCAGTCACATTAATTGCAGCATTTAGGGGGTTATTCTGACAGGAACGGCACAGGGACGACTACTGGCAGTGAGAGCCTGGTCCAAGCTGTAAGATCAGCCGGTGACCCTGCGGCGATCTTGGGGTACAGGGCCGGAAACCCCCGCAATCACCATGACGTACTGGGACGTCATTGGTCGTTAAGTGACCTACAAATATGACGTACCAGTACGTCATAGGCCGTGAAGGGGTTAACATGAGGGGCTGCTGATAAGTCTTTGGCTTTACCCAGAAAGAAACAAGGTAGGATGATGAAACTTTACATTTATTCCACATACTCTCCACTGATGTCAACACAAACACACTTCTTACATCGGTATTTCAAGTTCTGTAAGACTAGCAAAAAGACTGATTTTGGTTGTGCTTCACACCAGGCATCCGTAACAGACATGGCACCAGAAATGTTGTGAAATTTGGTACCCTTGAGGTGTTTCTTTAGGTTTGGAAACAGATGATAGTCGGAGAGAGCTAGTTCTGGTGAATAAGTTGGGTGGTCAACCAGCTGGAAGCCCAACTCTGCCAGTTTTGCCGTGGTTGCTTGTGCAGTGTGAGCGGAGGTTTGTCTTGCAGGAACAACATTCCTTTGGACAACTTGACGCACCTTTTGGTCTTCTGAGGTGCCTTAATTTGGTCCAAAAGTTCAATGTAATACCTTGCTTTGATGGTGGAACCCTTTTGAAGGTAGTCCACTAGCAGCACGCCCTCCTTATCCCAGAATACAGATGCCATCACCTTAGTGGCTGATTTTTGCACCCTGAATGTCTTTGGACGAGGAGAACCACTGTGCCTCCACTTTTTGACTGCTCCTTGTTTTCAGTGTCATACAAATAAATCTAGGTCTCATCCATAGTGACCAGTCAATCAAGGAAGTTCTTATGAGTTGGAAACGCTGACAAATGGACCGTGAAGTTTTCACTCGCATGCTTCTCTGATGTGTTGTCAAACATTTGGGGACTCACTTTGCAGTAGCTTCCTCATGTCCAAATGTTCATGGATAATAACACAAACATGTTCACGGGAAATCCCCATGATGTCTGCTATTGCTTTAGCTGAAATTCGTCAATTCTACAGTAGGATGTTGTGCACAGCATCGACGATCTCCGGAACAACCACTCTTGGTCATCCAGGACGTTCCTCATCATTGGTGTTGAAGTGTCCCGTTTTAAGTTTGGCAACCCAGTTCTTAACTATGAAGAGCATTGATCCCATAATGTCTGCGACATATCACCATGAATATCCTTTGCGGACTTTCCTTGCAGAAACAAGAATTTTATCCCTCCTCTGCTCTGACTTGCTGTGAATATCGCATTAGACTCCGCCATTTTGTTTTCCTGCATGTGTAGAACACTGTTGCCATAAGCAACAAACACAAAATTTTGAAAACATATATTAGACACATAAGGCTTTCATGTGACGTAACATTCGGTACCATAGAAACAAAAAAACAAACAAAAAAAAACAAAGCCAAAGACTTATCTGCAACCCCTCGTATGACTTTTCCTGGTGTCCTTAGATCTTTTCTCTCTATAATGCTTAGGACAGCTGTCCTATTCAAGCAGTTCTTGGAATATCCGAGCTGCAATCCATGCAGCAGTGCCATGAGTTTTAAATCTCCACAAATGTTCCAGTTGTAGTTGCTGCACTTGATGTGTTTCAATAACAGTTTCATGTTCTCATATATTTCTTTCATGTGCGGATCATAACCAAAAGCTATTGAAAAATGTGAAAAAAAAATAGCTCAAACGAAGATTTCAGAAAAACGCTACCTGACAGGAAAATTTCAAGGTGATTTTTGTGATCAGTAGCTCAAATTACAAAAGACACAACAAAAGTGTCCAGGAAACCGCCTGTGTTTTACAGTCAATGCTCCACTATAACGGGGTTGGGGATAATGGCTAATACGTATTTGCATAAAGCTGTAGGGTGGGCCCATAGAGTCAATTCCACCTGTAGGCCCCAGACACCCCAGTCCGACCCTGTAATTAATCTCTGCGGTAGTGTTGGGAGACACAATCTCCTGTACTGCCGCTGATGACAAGTGCCCGCGCAGGACAACAGAATCCCAGCATGGTGACATCATCGCTAAGTGCCAGGACTCTGATGTCTTCTGTACGCATTGTCTTGCCTACGCTTCACCTTCAAGACCTGCTGGATAAGGTGAGTATATGATTTTTTTTTTTAAATGCAGAACAGGAATTTTCCTACATTGCCATATGGAATTTCTTCGGCAGTGCGGCATTAACTCCTTTTCCTAAAGTTTTATTGCCTTATCACTTGGAGCTGCGGCAGCCGTTTTACATGTGTGGCTCAGTGGTTGTGATTCATAACTTGCTAAGTTGAGCCTTATTTCATTTACATCTGGTTTACCAGGGTAAGACGCTATTGCACTTGTTTTCTTCTAGTGTTAGTAGAATCTGCAATCTGAAAAGAGCCCAATGCCACCACGATAGTCGACGAAGTTTGTGCAAAACTCTGTGTGAAAGAGCCTGATCTTTTGGAAGAGTGGGAACACCAGCAGTGAAAAGCAACTTATGTTACTTAAAAATAAAAAATATCCGTAAAACAATATTTTGTCCAGTACGATCTATGTAACTAAGCCTGCTTTCACACTTTCGTCTTTTTCAAATCAGTCACAATCCATTTTGCGACTGATGTGATGGATTCGTTGGAGATTGTGGTACAACTGATGGGACGGATCTGTTAAAAAACGGATCCGTTTTAGCAGTTTTTACCTGGCAAAGAGAATCCAGCTGTGGCTGCGGGAAACCTGAGTGACTTCACCACTGATAGCGCAACTCACTTAAGTTGCTCCGTGGAACTCACAACGAGCGGCGGTGTTCTACTGCTGCTCCTGTCAGCTTCCGATGTAGCAGAGCTGAAAGCTTTGTGGGACCTCGTGTGGATTATGCCGGACCTGGAGGGGTATTTTAGGATTAATAAAGTGGTGAAAGAGGATGCTTTATCTTTTATTCCGAATAAAGGATTTTTCGGTGTTTGTGTTTATTTACTTTCACTTACAGATTAATGATGAGAGGTGTCTTAGACACCTACCATCACTAAGCTAGGACTTAGTGGCTGCTATGGGCTGCCATTAACTCCTTTTTACCCTGATTGCCACCGCACCAGGGTAATCGGGATGAGCCGGGTAAAGTCCCGGGACTGTCGCATTTAATGGATGCAGCATTTTCGGGCGGCTGCTGGCTGATATTTTTAGGCTGGGGGGGCTCCCCATAACGTGGGGCTCCCCATCCTGAGAATACCAGCCCCCAGCCATGTGACTTTACCTTGGCTGGTGTAAAAATATCGGTGGTGGGGGGAACGCACGCTTTTTTAAAAAAAATTATTTCTTTATTTTACTGCAAGATATAGACCTGCCCACCGGCGACTGTGATTGGTTGCAGTGAGACAGCTGTCACTCAGCGTGGGGGCTCATCTGACTGCAACCAATCATAGGCGTCAGTGGGCGGGGGAAGCAGTGAATTCGAGATGGCATAATGAGCGGCCGGCATTTTCAAAAGCAGGAGAAGCCGCCAGAGCAGTGTGACAACTGTGCAGCGCCGTGTCGGGGAGCATGAGAGAGGGGGTGAGAGGGAGAGACAAAACTGAATCCTTCAAAATATTTTGCAGGATACCGTATTTACTCAAGACGACGGATTGTGACTGATACAAAAGACGGAAGTGTGAAAGCAGCCTAATCGGGCTGTATGGGTCACGTAGATTACCAAGTTGCTACAATCAGCAGGATACACTGAGAAACACTGCTGGGACCGAATACATTTGGCTGTATAAGTAAGTATCAAGTTTTTTTTCTTGTAACAGGTGCTACTGAAGGCAGAAAAGAAATAGTGATATCTAAACGCTTTATTGTGGGTCTACATGTGAGAACTTTTCTACAGATGGTCTTCGCAATAAATTGCATTGTGTGAACACACCCGGATACAGATGCAACTGGCAGCTTCTTTTCACTAATATCACACACAGCTTTACCATTATAGAAATGAAAATTCATCCTGTTGTTTTCAAACAGATTTATTAAAACAAATATATAAATATTTCTAACAAAAATGAGAAAGATATAAATATCTATACACACAAATATCCAACAATGGACTTTACAAATCAATATGTAGAACTAAGCCATGTTGGAGATTGGTGACAATGAAAGCAAAAAATCTTTTGTACCAGAGTCCACTTCACCTTAGTTGTAAAAACTGGATTTCTGTATTTACCATAAAATTCCTTTCTTGTTGAATACATTGGAGGAGACAAGAGTGCGGGTATATGCCCTGCCATAGAAGGCAGTCGATCTTGTAGCCCCGAAATATGCCAGGGTCAGGGTGGTAGTGTTCAAGTGAGGCATTCAAATCTCAATAAAGGGGAGATGTTCCCCTATGTAAAATGACCGGTGCCGCATAAAAAAAAACCCATTAAAATAGGCCCAGAAAGGTGCCTCTTGCTAGCCAGTAAGGGTGTAGGAGCTGTGAAACCACACTACTGTGTCCCCAGATGACAATGGTGACAGAAGGCACCTGGATCTTCTGTACGGAAGCTGCTGAGGGAAAGGAAGAGTGCCAAGACAAGAGAAAAGAGGCAGGAAGGGTTTCTGCAGCAGTGGAAACAGCCGGGAGCCCGGGAGAGAAAACCACTCCAAGTAAACACTGTGAAAACTGCTCTAGGGGAAAAAAATCCCACTCTCCGACCGCCCCATTCATTACTGCCCCCAGCTTGGTGGGGAGTAGAGATGAGCAAACCGGCCGTGGTTCAGCTCGAGTTCGGTTCGCCGAACGGAGGTCTCGTTCGAGTTCGGTTCGCGGAACCGGTTCGGCGAACCACTCGAACCGCATGAGAAACAATGGGAGGCAATCACAAACACATAAAAACACCTAGAAAACACCCTCAAAAGGTGTCCAAAAGGTGACAAACAACTCACAACACAACACAAACACATGGGAAAGTGACAAGAACAAATTCTCATGCGAAAACAAAACAGCTTGAAGAGGAAAAAGAGGACGAGACACAGATATAGGCATGGCATGCCCTTCTAAAATCATGCAAAACACCGCAAGGGTTACTCCAAGCGGAGTCTCCCTTTTTTTCCAAAAATTGGGCCACACAGACACCCACCCCTTCAGTGGCAGCACTTGTGCCCCAGGTGTACACTTCACAGGTAGATTTGCATCAAGCACATTCAAAAATACCCCATACTTAACCGTCCCCAGGATGACACCGGGGTAGGTAGCTAAGTCTTTGCTGAACCATGACTTGTTCATCTTGGCTCCTTTTAAAAAACACAGCAAGCAAGGGTTACTCCAAGCGGAGTCTCCCTTTTTTCCAAAAATTAGGCCACACACACACCCACCCCTTCAGTGGCAGCAGTTGTGCCCCAGTTGTACACTTCACAGCTAGATTTGCATCAAGCACATTCAAAATCCACAAGAATTTACTCTCCCCAGGACGACACAGGGGTAGTAAATTCCTTGTGGATCCATGACTTGTTCATTTTGATGAACGTTAGTCTGTCCACATTGTCACTGGACAGAAGCGTGCGCTTATCTGTCAGCACACACCCAGCAACACTGAAGACACGTTCTGAGACAATGCTGGCAGCTGGACACGACAAAATCTCCAAGGCATAAGTGGAGAGCCCTGGCCATTTTTCAAGATTTGAAGCCCAAAATGAGCAAGGCTCCATTTGCAAAGTCATGGCATCGATGTTCATTTGGAGATACTCCTGTATCATCCTCTCCAGCCGTTGACTATGTGTCAGATTTGTTGTCTCTGGTGGCCTTGCAAAGGATGGTCTAAAAAAATTATGAAAAGATTCAATAAAACTGCTGTTACCAGCACCAGATACGGTGCTGCTGGTACGGGTAGACTGTTGAAGATGACGAGACCGTCCCATATTTGTCAAGTTACAACTGGGAGATTCACTCCCTGCACCACGGTTGTTTGGTGGAAAAGCCGAGCTAAGATCGAGTAACAGCTTTTGCTGATACTCCTGCATACGTGCGTCCCTTTCTATGGCTGGAATTATGTCACAAAATTTGGACTTGTACCGGGGATCTAATAGTGTGGCAAGCCAGTAGTCATCATCACTTCTAATTTTGACAATACGAGGGTCATGTTGGAGGTAGTGCAGCAAGAAGGCGCACATGTGTCTTGCGCAGCCATGCGGACCAAGTCCACGCTGTGTTTGTGGCATAGAGGTGCTACCCATTCTTTCTTCCTCTGACATCTCCCCCCAACCTCTTTCAACTGAAATTTGACCAAGGTCTCCCTCATCCACTGAGTCTTCCATGTCCATGGACAGTTCGTCCTCCATTTCTTCATGTTCTCCTGCACCTTCCTCAACATTTCGCCTGCTACCATGCGCCCTTGTTGATCCCTGTCCCCCATGGTCCCATGCCTGCCGCGTTGGTGATGATGAACGTCTGGACCTTGGTGATGTTGTTGTCTCTTGCGCATATGTATCCTCCTGTAGTTTCTCCCCTTCCTGTTGTCCCACCCCCTGACTCCGAATAGTGTTTAGCGTGTGCTCCAGCATGTAAATGACTGGAATTGTCATGCTGATAATGGCATTGTCAGCGCTAAACATATTCGTCGCCATGTCGAAACTGCAGAAGGGTGCATAGGTCCTTGATCTGAGACCACTCCATCAGGGTGATCTGCCCCACCTCTGCATCTCGTTGGCCCAGGCTATACGTCATGACGTATTGCACCAGGGGTCGCCGCTGCTGCCACAGTCGCTGTAACATGTGGAGAGTCGAATTCCAGCGTGTCGGCACATCGCATTTCAGGCGATGAACCGGCAGGCCGAAAGACTTCTGGAGCGAAGCAAGTCGCTCAGCAGCGGTGGTTGAATGGCGGAAGTGAGCAGACAGTTTTCGTGCCCTGTTCAGAAGGTCATCTAGGCCGGGATAGTGTTTTAAAAATTGCTGGACAACAAGGTTCAACACGTGAGCCATACAAGGCACGTGTGTCACCTTGCCCAGGCGAAGGGCCGCACCCAGGTTTGCAGCATTGTCGCACACGGCCTTACCAGGCTGCAGGTTGAGTGGAGACAACCATTTATTAAACTCAGTCTCCAGAGCTGCCCACAACTCAGTCTCTGTGTGACTCTTATTTCCAAGACATTTCAAGCTAAAGACCGCCTGATGCCGTTGCGCTCTGCTGCCAGCATAGTAATGAGGGGTGCGTGATTCCTTCTGCGCAGTTAGAACGCTGGTGGCCTGACCAGGCAGGCTTGGGGCGGAGGTAGAGGACCCAGACGAGGTGGAGGAGGCAGAAGCAGTGGCGGAACTTGGACAGACAGAGGATTGACACACAAGTCGTGGGGACGGCAAGACTTGTGCAGCAGACCCTTCACCATCTATCACCATAGTTACCCAGTGCCCAGTCAGCGACATGTAACGTCCCTGTCCATGCTTACTGGTCCAAGTATCGGTGGTGAAATGCACCCGTTCACACACACAGTTTCTCAAGGAAGCGGTGATGTTGTGCGACATGCTGGTGTAGCGCAGGCACACCTTTCTTAGAGAAGTAGTGGCGACTGGGCATCTGGTACTGGGCACAGCGACAGACATAAGGTCTCTAAAATCCTGTGTGTCCACCAGGCGGAAAGACAGAATTTCGGTAGCCAAGAGCTTACAGAGGGATAAAGTCAACCTCTTAGCTTTGTCATGGGTCGCAGGAAATGGCCTTTTATTTGTCCACATCTGAGGGACAGAGATCTGGCTGCTGTGTGTAGACGGTGTTGAGTAGGGTGTCCCTGGAAAAATGCAGGTTTGTGAGGAAAGTGCAGGCAGAGACATGATGTTGCCTTCATCCAACGTTGGTGCTATCGATGTCTGAGAGAGCTGTACACACTCACTTGTTTCCCCTTCCAAACCAACTGACGACCTACCAAGCAAACTGCCTGTTGCGGTTACAGTGGTGGAAGTTGTGTGTGGAAAACCAGGTGTGTCCCCACAGTCCTAGAAGATGAAGAGCGCGCGGATGCACTTGAAGGGGCAGGCGGTGGATGGTTCGCTCCGCTAGGCCGCATTGCAGCACGGTGAGCTTTCCACCGGGACATATGATATTTATTCATGTAACGATTCATGGAAGAAGTTGTCAAACTGCTGAGGTTTTGCCCTCTACTAACAGAATCACGACAAATTTTACATATCACATGATTTGGGCGATCTTTTGCCATGTCAAAAAAGGTCCAGGCTAGGCAAAACTTAGAGGGCATGCGACCTGCTGAGCCCCCCCGACTAGTGCTCAGAGGCAGAGTGGTGGCTGAGGATGCAGTTGTAGACGTGCTACCAGTACTACTCTTCTGTCCAGGAAGGCGCAAGGTAACTTCGTCGTCAGTAGCATCCTCCTCCACCGCCTCTGTTGACCTCCTCGAGTGCCTGACTGTGGGTTGACAGTAGGTGGGATCTAGAACTTCCTCATCAAGTGTTGTGTTTGCACTCCCTTCACCCTCAGACCGAGCCTCTTCCTGACGTGAACCAATATTTAAGTTGTCATCACAATCTGGTATCTGCGTTTCATCGTCATCAGTATGTTCATCATTGTCTATAACAACAGGTGTTACAGTTTGTGAATAAGGGTCAACATTATGCTCAGAAACTTGGTCCTCACAGCCTGAATCAGAGTCACAAAGGTTGTGGGCATCACTGCAGACCATTTCCTGGTCTGTACTCACTGTAGCTTGGGAGCAGACCTCTGATTCCCAGGCTATAGTGTGACTGAACAGCTCTGCAGACTCAGCCATCTCAGTTCCACCATACTGTGCAGGGCGGATGGAGACTTCAGAGCTGGGAGAAAGCAAGTGTGATTGGGATGACAACTCAGAGGACTGGTGTTTTTTGGATGCGGTAGGTGAGGTGGCGGAGAGGGCACTTGTTGGACCACTTGAGATCCATTCAAGCATTTTCTTTTTTTGGCCATTATCTACCTGTTCCAGTTGTTTGTGTCCGTAAAAAAGGGAGCACATCGGATTGTCCACGGTAAGTACTAGACATCTTACTTTTGCTGGAAGATGGTCTATCTTCAGAAGATGTTAATGAAGCTTTGCCACCTTCCCCACGGACAAACCCTTTTTTTCCTTTTCCAACACGCCTCTTCCCCTTTCACACCAGCATCTGTCATTTTGCCACTCATTTTGATTGCGACAAGATTGTGCACTTAAAATGTGGTAGTAAAAATTGAGAGGTGGTGTAGATTGCAGCGGTGGTCTAGCTTTATTAACAGCAGAACAACAATAACTATCCCTGACAATGCAACTACGGCACTTAAACTGGCAGCATAGTTTGCTATTAGAATGGCTTAGTAACAATGAGTTTTAGTGTGCAATGCAGTGGTGCTGCAAATAGCTTTGCACCAGTGGGACACTAATGGAAGTCCAACAGCCACTTTTAGGATGCCACTAAGCTTCCTCAGTGTTTGCTAGTATAATGGCTTAGTAACAATGAGCTTGAGTGTGCAATGAAGAGGTGCTGCAAATAGATTTGCACTAGTGGGACACTAATGGAAGTCCAACAGCCACTTTTAGGATGCCACTAAGTTTACTCAGTGTTTGCTAGTATAATGGCTTAGTAACAATGAGCTTGAGTGTGCAATGCAGAGGTGCTGCAAATAGATTTGCACTAGTGGGACACTAATGGAAGTCCAACAGCCACTTTTAGGATGCCACTAAGTTTACTCAGTGTTTGCTAGTATAATGGCTTAGTAACAATGAGCTGGAGTGTGCAAAGGGCAGGAGGGTACAGTGGCAGGGTTGTGGGTCTGTGTAGAGGAAAGGAAGCCTCACTTTATATCCCTCCTAATAGGGAAATGCAGCGAGGAAGTCCCTGACCTTAGCTACACAGACGCTCTTATCTGTAGCTGTTAAAATCTCTTTCCACGGACCTGACTGTCACCTCTGGCTCTGAGCCTGCTGTTATTAGCCCTTAAAAGGGCTAAAAGAAACTTCTATCCCTATTCTGTATAGCGCTGTGTGTAGAGCGTACACAGCAGTATCGGAGACAGGAGCTACGCTAGCGGTGACTGACACCCAGACGCAGAAGGCAGATAATGGCGTCCTGACGGGCAGATACCCGTTTTTATAATGCAGGGACATGTGACATGGACATCCTATCACACATGCCGTTGCTTCTCTGGCTAAAAGTCCACTTAGCTGTGTGTGTGTCTGGGATTGGCTGACATGCTGGCCCGCCCCACTACACACGCGCGCTTAGGGAAGGAAGACAAGGAAAAAAATAAAAATGGCAATCGCCATTATTCCAGCAGCAGTGATCTGAATGCGCTGTTCCCGCACACTATACGCTGACATTTCATAATAGTGTGAGTCACAGAGTGACTTACACTATTACAGCGGAAAGCCAGCTAGTAATTAGCTTGGCTTTTTGCTGCTAGAACCGTTCTCGAACGTAACTAGAACTATCGAGCTTTAGCAAAAAGGTCGAGTTCTAGTTTCGATCTAGAACAGCCCCCAAAAATCACTCGAACCGCGAACTGGAGAACCACGAACCGCGCTCAACTCTAGTAGGGAGGTAGGAGTGGTATCTTGCCACTCTACAAGCAGAACAAAAGCTGTGACTTAGGCTGCTTTCACACATCCGTTTTTTTCCAGTCAGCCACAATCCGACGAAATGTGGATAAAACGGATCTGGTGGCGCATCCGTTTTATTCCCCTTTGACTTGTATTAGTGCCGGATGGCCTTGCATGCAGCGTCTGCCGGATCCGGCGAAATTTCTTTGTCTGGCTGCCGGAAAGGACGCAGCATGGAACGTTTTTTGTCTCAGGCAAAAAACTGGACCACGTTGGATCCAGCACCGTCCGGCATGTTGTATAATGGAAACGTATGGGCGCCGGATCTGTCGTCATCTGGCATATGACGGAAGCCAACAATGGATCCAGTTTTTTAAAATGAGCATACTCAGTATCCCAACGAATTTGTCAAAAAACAGAAGGAAATCATGGGAAAAAATGATGTGACGGATCCATTTTTCGCAGGATCCGTCGCATCAGTTTTTTCACCGGATCATGCCTGATGGCAAAAACTGGATGTGTGAAAGTAGCCTTAGTTATGAGGAAATGCTCAATTAGCGAGACTATTCAGCAACCTTGGAGCAGACCAGACAGTGGAAGAAAAAAATATATAAGAGAATCTGCCAGTCAGAGAGAAGGGGACTTGGGTGGGTCCTGTACCATGGATAACACCTGTTTGAATGGGACACAAAAAACACCAAACCCCTGGTAAAAAAGCCATAAAGAAGTGTCAAGAAAGTACAGAGAGGGGCTGTCAAGCAGAAAATAGGAAAGGGGAAAACACTTGCCCAAAGGAAATAAAAAGGTGGGAGAGCCCCAGATGAAACACCGTAGCAAGCCAAAAGAAATGGAGATGAGTAGGGGTGATTTTGAAGGAATTATTCTCATCTATCTGACATCATCAGAGCCCGCAGTGTCACGCCCTTTGGTGGCCTCACATAGATTGAGATGACAAGTGATGAAATGGTATCCGCAGGAAGGCACACCACTGTGAAGTGCACGGGAAGTATAAAATAAGATGGGGAAAATCCACAATACCTAGAATAAAACAGAAAGGAAAAAAAAAAAAGTCAGGCAGAGGACTCAATACAAGTCACGGACAATATGGACAATAGGCTAAAACTGAGCTGCTGGGGACAGGATACTGCCCATTATGTGGAGCCTACATATTTTTTTTCTGAGCCTCGTAGTGGCTGGGAGTAAATCCTAAGTCTTGTGTCCCCCAAAACTATTAATAAGAAAAACAGTAGTATGTGCAAAACAGGACTAAAGCCTGCTTTACACGCTGCAATTAATCGTACGATCGCACCCGCCCCCATCATTTGTGCGGCACGGGCAATTTGTTGCTCGTGTCACACAAAGTCAGTAACCCCCGTCACACGTACTTACGCCCCGAACGACCTTGCTGTGGGCGGTGAACATCCACTTCCTGAAGGGGGAGGGATGTTCGACGTCACAGCGACGTCACACAGCGGCCGGCCAATAGAAGCGGAGGGGCAGAGATGAACGGGACGTAAACATCACGCCCACCTCCTTCCTTCCGCATTGCCGGCGGCCGCAGGTAAGCTGCAGTTCATCGTTCCCGGGGTGTCACACGGAGCGACGTGTGCTGCCTCGGGAACGATGAACAATCGGAGCACAGAAGGACATTCGATTTTTTGAAAATGAGCGAGGTGTCAACGAGCAACGATAAGGTAAGTATTTTTGCTCATTCACAGTCGCTCATTTGTGTTACACGCTGCGATATGTCAAACAAGGCCGGATGTGAGTCACTAATGACGTGAACCCGACGACATATCGTTTGATATATCGTAGCGTGTAAAGCCCGCTTTACTCCTCACCTTTCAACCCCTTCAGGCAGTCTCATGTAAATATTATCAATCCCTCCCTTCAGATTCCAACACCACCCCCTTCTCATTTAAGCCCCATCCAACAAACGCTGTCACACACAAGTAACATCACCCCCTTCCCTATGTGCGCCCCAGTATGCAGCCCAACGCAAGTGACAGCACACACTTTCCAGCACAGCGCCACATAACATCACCTCCTTTCCCACTCAGCATCCCAACCCTACATAAATAACCCTAAGGCTATGTGCCCACGCTAGAATGTCCCTGCGGATTTTTTTGCCTGAAAATCCGCGACTTTCGCGGCAAATCCGCACCCGCGGATTTGCCGTGGATTTACCGCGGATTTTTTTTTTTTTTTTTTTTCCCCATTCAAAGCCAAAAATCCGCACCAAATCTGCACCAAACAATTGACATGCTGCAGATTTTTCCTGATCAAAATCCGCGGCAAATCCGCCGCGGAAAAATCCGCAGCATGGGCACAGCATTTCCAAAATGCCATTGAAATGGCTTGGAAGTGCTGCTGCTGCAGATTTTCGGCAAATCCGCGGTAAATCCGCGGCAAAATCCGCGGTAAATCCGCGGTAAATCCTGTAGCGTGGGCACATAGCCTAAAGGGGGCCTTACACGCAATGATATCTCTAACGATATGTCGTCGGGGTCACGGAATTCGGGACGCACATCCGGCGTCGTTAGCGACGTCGTTGCGTGTGAAACCTATGAGCGAGTGTTAACGATCAAAAATACTCACCTAATTGTTGATCGTTGACACGTCGTTCATTTTAAAAAAATCGTTGCTGGTGCTGGAGGCAGGTTGTTCATCGTTCCTGAGGCAGCACACATCGCTATGCGTGACACCCCAGGAACGACGAACAACACCGTACCTGCGTCCTCCGGCAATGAGGTGGGCGCGACTTTCCTGCGGCTGCTCTCCGCCCCTCCGCTTCTATTGGACGTCTACCATGTGACGTCGCTGTGACGCCGCACGAACCGCCCCCTTAGAAAAGAGGCTGTTCGCTGCCACAGCAATGTCGCTAGGAAGGTAAGTATGTGTGATGGGTACTAGCGATATTGTGCGCCACAGGCAGCGATTTGCCTGTGACGCACAAACGACGGGGCGGGTACGCTCGCTAGCGATGTCGCTGCGTGTAAAGCGCCCTTAAGGCTATGTGCCCACGGGACTCTGTAATTGCGGACTTTGCCGCGGAAAACCTGCGGGTTTATCTGGATTTTCTATATAAATCCGCAGGTTTTAGCAAGTACAGACACTCCCCATGTTATCCTATGGGTCATGGGGAGTGTCTGTGTCTATGCGGCTGCGGAATATTCTGCGGATGTCCCGCAGCCGCACATAACTTAATGTCAATTATTTCTGTGGAAACACCTGCGGAATTCACGGCCCTCCGCTATGGAGATTGGAGACAGAGGCCGGGACTTCCGCAGGTAAGTCTCACGAATGTCCGCAGGTTTACAGCAGCTATTTAGCTGGAATCCCGCAGCTATGGATAGCTGCGGATTCCGGGGAGCAGCTGCGGGAAACCTGCGGACAAACCTGCGGATATATCCGCGGGTACATAGTGCCGTGGGCACATAGCCTAACCGTTTCTCACCAAGGAATCCCATCACACAGCACCAACCTACAAGTTAGCCCCTTTACCACGCAGCCATCTCGTATAACATACCCCATTCACTGTGCAGCCCCTCACATATAAGATACCCCCACAAAGTATAATATACCCCCTTCAGAACTCAGCCCCGTGTATAACATGCCCCCTACACCACGTAGCCCCGTGCATAACATACCCACTTCAGCGCACAGTGTATAACATACCTCCACAGTGTATAACATACCCCCACAGTGTATAACATACCCCCACAGTGTATAACATACCCCCACAGTGTATAACATACCCCCACAGTGTATAACATACCCCCACAGTGTATAACATACCCCCACAGTGTATAACATACCCCCACAGTGTATAACATACCCCCACTGACTGTGTACAGTTAGGTCCAGAAATATTTGGACAGTGACACAATTTTCGCGAGTTGGGCTCTGCATGCCACCACATTGGATTTGAAATGAAACCTCTACAACAGAATTCAAGTGCAGATTGTAACGTTTAATTTGAAGGTTTGAACAAAAATATCTGATAGAAATTGTAGGAATTGTACACATTTCTTTACAAACACTCCACATTTTAGGAGGTCAAAAGTAATTGGACAAATAAACCAAACCCAAACAAAATATTTGTATTTTCAATATTTTGTTGCGAATCCTTTGGAGGCAATCACTGCCTTAAGTCTGGAACCCATGGACATCACCAAACGCTGGGTTTCCTCCTTCTTAATGCTTTGCCAGGCCTTTACAGCCGCAGCCTTCAGGTCTTGCTTGTTTGTGGGTCTTTCTGTCTTAAGTCTGGATTTGAGCAAGTGAAATGCATGCTCAATTGGGTTAAGATCTGGTGATTGACTTGGCCATTGCAGAATGTTCCACTTTTTTGCACTCATGAACTCCTGGGTAGCTTTGGCTGTATGCTTGGGGTCATTGTCCATCTGTACTATGAAGCGCCGTCCGATCAACTTTGCGGCATTTGGCTGAATCTGGGCTAAAAGTATATCCCGGTACACTTCAGAATTCATCCGGCTACTCTTGTCTGCTGTTATGTCATCAATAAACACAAGTGACCCAGTGCCATTGAAAGCCATGCATGCCCATGACATCACGTTGCCTCCACCATGTTTTACAGAGGATGTGGTGTGCCTTGGATCATGTGCCGTTCCCTTTCTTCTCCAAACTTTTTTCTTCCCATCATTCTGGTACAGGTTGATCTTTGTCTCATCTGTCCATAGAATACTTTTCCAGAACTGAGCTGGCTTCATGAGGTGTTTTTCAGCAAATTTATCTCTGGCCTGTCTATTTTTGGAATTGATGAATGGTTTGCATCTAGATGTGAACCCTTTGTATTTACTTTCATAGAGTCTTCTCTTTACTGTTGACTTAGAGACAGATACACCTACTTCACTGAGAGTGTTCTGGACTTCAGTTGATGTTGTGAACGGGTTCTTCTTCACCAAAGAAAGTATGCGGCGATCATCCACCACTGTTGTCATCCGTGGACGCCCAGGCCTTTTTGAGTTCCCAAGCTCACCAGTCAATTCCTTTTTTCTCAGAATGTACCCGACTGTTGATTTTGCTACTCCAAGCATGTCTGCTATCTCTCTGATGGATTTTTTCTTTTTTTTCAGCCTCAGGATGTTCTGCTTCACCTCAATTGAGAGTTCCTTAGACCGCATGTTGTCTGGTCACAGCAACAGCTTCCAAATGCAAAACCACACACCTGTAATCAACCCCAGACCTTTTAACTACTTCATTGATTACAGGTTAACGAGGGAGACGCCTTCAGAGTTAATTGCAGCCCTTAGAGTCCCTTGTCCAATTACTTTTGGTCCCTTGAAAAAGAGGAGGCTATGCATTACAGAGCTATGATTCCTAAACCCTTTCTCCGATTTGGATGTGAAAACTCTCATATTGCAGCTGGGAGTGTGCACTTTCAGCCCATATTATATATATAATTGTATTTCTGAACATGTTTTTGTAAACAGCTAAAATAACAAAACTTGTGTCACTGTCCAAATATTTCTGGACCTAACTGTATATCATACCCCCACTGACTGTGTATATCATACCCCCACTGACTGTGTATATCATACCCCCACTGTGTATAACATACCTTCTTCACTGCGCACACCCCCATATATAACATACCCCATTCACCGCACACCCCCGCATATAAGAAACCTTCTTCACAGCGTAGACCCCCGTACCATTTACCCCTTCACCGAGCAGCCCCGCCTGTACAACATACCTCCACTGCAGCCTCCCCCGTGTATGATATACCCCCTTCACTGTGCAGCCCCCGCATATACCATACCCCCTTCATCACTCAGCCCCACGTATCACATATCCCCTTCTCACGCAGCTCTCGCTGTGATGCCCACGAAGTCACATCACCAGCAGCCACTGTGATAGCACAACACTGGAGTGCGCCTGCGCACTGATCAGCTCTGCAGGAGACCCCGCCTCTTCCGGTGACATCACCCCTCACAGCGGCACGTCCGTTCTAGGAGCATCATGTCGGCGCTGGCGCTGCAGGAACACTTCAGGACGAACTGCAAGACCCGAGAGTTCTCGGCTCACAGCGCCAAGGTGCACTCGGTGGCCTGGAGCTGCGACGGGAGGCGCCTGGCGTCTGGGTCCTTCGATAAGACGGCCAGTGTGTTCTTACTGGAGAATGACCGGCTGGTGCGTATCACTGCACCTATCACTACTCGGGAGCTGTCTGGTGTGCGCACCTCTCTACACACATCCGCACAGTACACTCACGTGTATTTATTTACACACTGTGCAGTTATATACATACAGAGAAGAGCCCCAGTGCGAGAGCATTAACCCGAGAGCAAATTACCATCCAAAATCACCTGCTTTGGAAGTAGAACCCCCCCCCCCCCTCCCCTTGGGCCCCTGTCACACAGGTTACACCAGTGATATGTCCGCCCCTGTGTATATATACTAACTATTGAACCTGTTCTACACTAGGTGTCAATGATTTAGCATCAGGGTGCCATTTTATTGAAGACTTTGTGCCTGTGAATATCATCTGAAACAAAGTGGTAACTGCTGATATTCACAGAGACAATGTCTTCAATAAAATGGTGTTGGACATTGCAGTAGGTGCACGGCTGACTGACGCCATTTTATGGAAGAATTCAACTATAACGTGACCATAGCACTGCGCACACACCGGCCAAACTGTTCAATCCTGGAAGGACACGTTCAGCATTGTATAGTGAATTAATGAAAACTCTGTATGTATGTATGTATGTGTATATATGTGTGTGTGTGTGTATGTATGTATGTATGTATATATATGTATGTATGTGTATTGGCAGAGCGCAGCGGGGTCGGCGCAGGTGACATCAGTGAATTAGCCGTGAGTGTTTGTATTGGCAGATAACAGAGCTGCACGCACCCTTGTGGATGGGGCAGTGACCTCGACCACCCCCTCACTGCTGTACCTGCTTTAGTAGCTCCTCCACCATCTGCATGGACGTATGTTGTGAATACATTTTCCAGTATCCCTCTTGTAATCAGTGCTGAGGGTGCAGTTGACTTGTGGAATTAGAGCCACACACATGTGGAGTACTGGCAATCGGGTCTCTCAGATTGGGCTATATGGCTGAGTAGTTTTCTCCTGTTACTTGCTGGTGCTCAATGGATATCCTGTGTATTAAGGACATTCTGAAATCAGTCCTGCTCACTACCAGAACTCCTCTCAGATAAGTTGGTCTTGTACTTCTGCTTATTGTTTCCACTCTCTTGTTGTTTTTTTCAGCTTTCATACTAATGCTTGATTCCTATTGTGCTTGTGTGGAGTTCCTGGTGGAATTGGATCATACCCAGCTCCATGATTCTGTAATGTATTGTGTTTTGTCATGCTTGGTATTAATTCAGTCCCTCATCTAGATTAGTGTTTTTGGATCCCAATAACATCAGAGTGCTGATATAGTGGGGGACAGGCCGTTTGGTCTCAGGGTTTTTCCCTTATCAGACGTGCTGGTATTTATTAGGGATTTTACGGCTGCAGACCATACTCCTTCCTATCCTTTCCTATAAAGATGGTTTGGGCCTCACCTTTGCTGAACCTGTTTTTCTAGCATTGTATTGTGTTTTCCTATATCACTGTAGCATTTACATGTGGGGGGCTATCTATATCTTTGGGGATTGCTCCAAGGCAGGTTAGCTTTTTTTATATTTCTTTCTGTAAGAATATTTAGTTCTCCGGCTGTGTCGAGACTACTAGGTCATCGTAGGCTTATCCCACGGCCACTTCTAGTTGTGTGTCAGGATTAGGTCTGCAATCCGTTAAGGTTCCAACCACTCTGGTTACTTTTTGAGTTTCCGCATTTTTGATCCTCCCCGCTCCCTGAATCATAACAGACGTCCTACTCTGAGACAACACTGCCGGCCTCTTCACACACAGCACCGTGCAGCTTCCACAGAGGAAACCCCTGCATCCCGCAACCCCGGCCTGCACCACAGTGTACCGGTCAGCAGTCTTGTGTACAGGCGCAGCCATCTTCAGGTCACATGATGTGCATACGCTGCTAACCTCCGTCACAATGACGTGTGATGTGGGTGGGCAGTTCCTCACCTTTCCCCTTCCTCACCATGACGCTAGTTGTGGGTGGGCGGAAGTGACCAACGGTGCATGGGCACTGCTAAGTTAACGTGAATATAGCACTGCACATGCGTCAGCTCTGGTTCGAACAGCATCACACGTTCAGCGTTATATAGAGAATGTAAAATAATTAAGGGTCCAGTTGTCCATAACAACCAATCAGAGCTCAGCTTTCACTTTGTCTCAGTTTCAATGCTGAAAGCTGCACTCTGTTTGCTATAGGCAACCAGAAGGGTCTTACCAGGAGGCAATAAATCGTCCTTTCGGCCCGTGAAACTGTTGGATCCCGCCTTTGGCCCGTGAAACGGTTGGATCCCGCCTTTGGCCCGTGAAACGGTTGGATCCCGCCTTTGGCCCGTGAAACGGTTGGATGCCGCCTTTGGCCCGTGAAACGGTTGGATGCCGCCTTTGGCCCGTGAAACGGTTGGATGCCGCCTTTGGCCCGTGAAACGGTTGGATGCCGCCTTTGGCCCGTGAAACGGTTGGATGCCGCCTTTGGCCCGTGAAACGGTTGGATGCCGCCTTTGGCCCGTGAAACGGTTGGATGCCGCCTTTGGCCCGTGAAACGGTTGGATGCCGCCTTTGGCCCGTGAAACGGTTGGATGCCGCCTTTGGCCCGTGAAACGGTTGGATGCCGCCTTTGGCCCGTGAAACGGTTGGATGCCGCCTTTGGCCCGTGAAACGGTTGGATCCCGGCTTCGAACAGAAGGATGCGTTCAGCATTATGTAGTTAATTAATACACACAATATATTACAAAAGTGAGTACACCCCTCACATTTATGTAAAAATTTTAAAATACCTTTTCAAGGGACAACACTGAAGATCTAACACTTTGATACAATGTAAAGTAGTCAGTGTGCAGCTTATATAACAGTGTAATTTGGTGTGCTCTCTAAATAACACACAGCCAATAAGGTCTAAACCGCAGACAGCAAAAGTGAGTAAAAGTGAAAATTGCCAAACCGTGCCCAATAAGCCATTTTCTGTCTAAGGTGTCATGTGACTCATTAGTGTTACAACATGTCTGGTGTGAATGGGCAGCAGGTGTCCTAAACTTATCGCTTACACAGTTTCTTACTGGTCACTGGAAGTTTAGCATGGCACCTCATGGTAAAGAAAATTGCGCTTACCTGAAGCTCAGCTGCAGCACGGTGGTCAAGACCATACAGTGGTTTAACAAGAAAGGTTCCACTCAGAACAGGCCTTGCATGGTCAACCAAAGAAGTTAAGTGCACATGCTCAGTGTCATATCCAGAGGTTGTCTTTTTAAAATAGATGTGTAATTCCTGCCAGCATCGCTGCAGAGGTTGCAAGAAGGGGGGGGTCAGCCTGTCCATTCTCAGACCATACACCGCTCACTGCATCAGATTGGTCTGCATAGCTGTCGTCCCAGAAGGAAGCCTCTTCTAAGGATGGTGCACAACAACCTGCAAACAGTATGCTTAAGAAAAACAGACTAAAGCCCCAGTCACATTTAACCACTTACCAGCGATCCCGAAAACGATGTGACCTGATAGGGATCGCTGGTAAGTCGCTGGGAGATCGCTGGTGAGATGTCACACAGTCAGATCTTACCAACAACGCAGTAACGATCAGCGACCTGTATAACGATCTCGGCGGGCGTTGGGACTGTGGGAAGTCGTTGGTAGATGTCAAACACAGCGATGCGTCCTGCACAGCAGGACATCGCCTTTGAAGAAAATGGACCCAATCATTCAGCAATGACTCGCAATCTCACAGTAGCGGCCTGATCACTGGTAGGTGTCACACATAACGAGATCGCTGCTGCGTCATGGAAACGGTGACACAGCAATGATCTCGTGTGTGACGGGGCCTTTAGGATGTGAATTACTAGAACCATCTCCTGTGGTCTGATGAGATTAAGATAAACCTATTTGGTTCGATGGTGTTAAGCTTGTGTGGTAAGGACAAGTGCATATTCCCTACAGTCAAGCATGATGGTGGGATTGTCATGGTTTGGGCTGCCAGTGTTCTGCCGTCTGTGGGGAGCTACAGTTCATTGAGGGAATCACGAATGCCAACATGTACTGTGACATACTGAACCAGAGCATGAGCCCCCTCACTTCGGAAAATGGGCTGCAGGGCAGTATTCCAACAATGACCCCAAGTACAATTCCGAGACTGCCATTGCCTCTCTAAAGAAACTGAGGGTAAAGGTGCTGGACTGGTAAAGCACATCTCCAGACCTAAACCCTGTTGAGCATCTGTGGGCATGAGCACGTGAGCATCCTCAAATGGAAGGTGAAGGAGCTCAAGGTCTGTAACATCCTCCAGCTCCATTATGTTTTATGAAGGAGTAGAAGAGGATTCCAGTAGTTCTGCTGGATTATGTCTCCCCCTAGTGTCTCCCCTACAGAAACACAGAAACACTTGTCAATTTTATATATTTTTTCATCAATAAATATAATTTTCTTTTGGTTGCACAATTTCCTGTAGGTTTACAGTTATAGCAGCCGGTCACTGACTACTTTACATTGTATTAAAGTGTCATATCTTCAGTGCTGTCTAATGAAAGGATATAGTAAAATATTTACAAAAATGTGAGGGGTGTACTAACGTCTGTGATACTGTATACACACACGGACAGTGCAATTTCTTGTATACTTAAGTGGCACAGGGGGTTATCCCTTTGCCCTCCATCATGGGCTGTGTGTGTGTGTGTGGGGGGGTTATCCCTTTGCCCTCCATCGTGTGTGTGTGTGTGTGTGTGTGTGTGTGTGTGGGCGGGGGGGGGGGGTGGTTACCCCTTTTTTCCACTCCAGCACGGAGGGGGAGGGGGTGGGGGTCATCCCTTTTAGTACTGTAATGCACCTGCAGCCACAGTGATCCAGATTACTGTGACAGATCAGAATCACAAACACACATGAGTCCATTAGATTGCCAGATGTGCCCTAAATACAATGGTTACCGTCGGGTTATGGCTGTAATCTGTGAGCTGATTTTTTATTTTCTTTTTTAAATTGTAGATAAAGGAGAGAAATTATCGTGGCCATGGCGACAGCGTTGATCAGCTCTGCTGGCATCCCACAAACCCCGATCTGTTTGTTACTGCATCAGGGGACAAGACTATTCGTATATGGGATGTTAGATCGGAGAGGTGTCTTACAACTGTTACCACAAAAGGTGAGTCTGCACCATCCCCTATGTGTTTGGGGACTGATCAATAGAGTGGAACATTTTTTAATGAAACCCAATTACTAAAATAAATTTTGTCCTCCAATGCATGCACTTGACTAACAAAAAAAATAACTTGTACCTAAAATGTGGACAACCCCTTTAAATTTAAATGATATTGTACATTTCTTTATCGCTCCTAATTGGGAGACCCAGACGATTGGGTGTATAGCTACTGCCTCCGGAGGCCACACAAAGCACTACACTTAAAAGTGTAAGGCCCCTCCCCTTCTGCCTATACACCCCCCGTGGGATCACGGGCTCCTCAGTTTTCATGCTTTGTGCGAAGGAGGTCAGACATCCACGCATAGCTCCACTGTTTAGTCAGCAGCAGCTGCTGACTTTGTCGGATGGAAGAAAAGAGGGCCCATATAGGGCCCCCAGCATGCTCCCTTCTCACCCCACTTTTGTCGGCGGTGTTTGTTAAGGTTGAGGTACCCATTGCGGGTACGGAGGCTGGAGCCCACATGCTGCATCCTTCCCCATCCCCCTTAGGGCTCTGGGTGAAGTGGGATTTTACCGGTCTCCAGGCACTGAGACCGTGCTCCATCCACAGCCCCTGAAAGGATCTGCTGCATATGGAGCTGAGTATCGTCAGGGACAGGACCCTGCTTCATCAAGGTACTCTGTGTCCCCACACAGACGCAGACACACTGCAGCATTGCTGGGTGTGTTAGTGCGCCGGGGACAACAGCGCGCACGCTTGTGCCACTGCTCACTACAGCTCTGCTGAAGGAGTATATGTATTTGGAACTGCCGCGCCGGCCGCTGCTGTCAGTTTGCTGCGGCGCGGCTGGGACTTGTGGTGCGCCGGGGACTTCCGCGCTGGCCGTGCATGTATGACGGCCGCGCTTATTACTCGAGTCCCCGGCTTTTGCGGCCTAGTTTCGTTTCGTTCCCGCCCCCAGGCCTGCCAGTCAGGGGAAGGGCGGGACGCTGTGCAGAATGTCAGCACAGAGGGCTGGAGTCTACTTTACATACTCCAGCCCTCACACTGGGCACAGTGGGACACCAGTTTCCCGCACTTTGTCTGAGGCACGCCCACGGTCCGCCCCTCTTCACAGAACGCCGGCAGATATTCCTGTGTGCAGTCTGAGCTGGAGAGGGGAGACAAGTTTTGGGAGACCCAGACACGGGATTCTGGCGACCACACACCCGCGTTTGAGCGGGCGGTAAGCGGCGCCTCTGGTGCTGAACCCACTAGTGCCGAAGTGTACATTTGTATTTTTATGCTTGTAAGCTATACAATTGCACTGTACGGTCGCTGGTGCTTCCTGGCTATATACCCTCCTAGATTGCTCAGAGGAGACAACAGCATGTCATCCGCAAAAAGCAAGGGTGCCAAGGCACAGGCTTTCTATGCTGCTTGTACCGCATGTGAGGCTTCTTTACCGGCAGGTTCCACTGACCCCCACTGTGTGCAGTGCTCGGCCCCTGTGGCAACTGCTCGGCCGGGGCCTCTGCTAGAGGTGACCCAGGGAGAACCACCTGTGAATACTGTCCAGGTGACGGGGACAGAGTTTGCAGCTTTCGCTGATAGATTGTCTGTGACTATGACTAGAATTCTAGAAACGTTGCAGTCTAGACCAGTAACTCAGACCATGGGCACTGTGGAATCATTGCTCCCTGGTCCCCCTCTGTTGGAACAGCCCCGGGCTCCGGGAGTGTCCCATGCATCCCAGTGGGACGGTTCGGACATGGACGACAGTCCCAGACAGCCTAAGCGAGCTCGCTATGAGCGGCCCTCGACTTCATCACACTGGTCAGGGTCCCAGCAGGAAGGCTCTCTGTGTGATGAGGCGGAGGTAGCTGATCAGGATTCTGATCCTGAGACTGCTCTCAACTTGGATACGCCTGATGGGGACGCCATAGTGAATGATCTTATAGCGTCCATCAATAGAATGCTGGATATTTCTCCCCCAGCTCCTCCGGTGGAGGAATCAGCTTCACAGCAGGAGAAATTCCATTTCAGATATCCCAAGCGTAAATTGAGTTCTTTTCTGGACCACTCTGACTTTAGAGAGTCAGTCCAGAAACATCACGCTTATCCAGATAAACGTTTCTCCAAACGGCTTAAGGACACACGTTATCCCTTTCCTCCTGACGTGGTCAAAGGCTGGACCCAGTGTCCCAAGGTGGATCCCCCTATCTCCAGGCTTGCGGCTAGATCCATAGTTGCAGTGGAGGATGGGGCTGCACTTAAAGATGCCACTGACAGACAGATGGAGCTCTGGTTGAAATCCATCTATGAAGCTATCGGCGCGTCGTTTGCTCCAGCATTCGCTGCCGTATGGGCACTCCAAGCTATTTCAGCTGGTCTTACACAGGTTGACACTGTCACACGGGCATCTGTGCCGCAGGTGGCATCCTTAACCTCTCAAATGTCTGCATTTGCGTCTTACGCGATTAATGCGGTTCTGGACTCTACGAGCCGTACGGCAGTGGCGTCCGCCAACTCTGTGGTTTTACGCAGAGCCTTGTGGTTAAGGGAATGGAAGGCAGATTCTGCTTCCAAAAAGTGCTTAACCAGTTTGCCATTCTCTGGTGACCGACTGTTTGGTGAGCGGTTGGATGAGATCATTAAACAGTCCAAGGGTAAGGATTCATCCTTACCTCAGCCCAGACAAACCAAACCCCAGCAGAGGAGGGGACAGTCGGGGTTTTCGGTCCTTTCGAGGCTCGGGCAGGTCCCGATTCTCCTCGTCCAAAAGGACTCAAAAGGATCAGAGGAACTCAGATTCTTGGCGGGCTCAGTCACGCCCAAAAAAGACAGCCGGAAGACCCGCTACCAAGGCGGCTTCCTCATGACGTTCGGCCTCCTCTCTCCGCATCCTCGGTCGGTGGCAGGCTCTCCCGCTTTGGCGACATTTGGCTGCCACAGGTCCAAGACCGTTGGGTGAGAGACATTCTGTCCCACGGGTACAGGATAGAGTTCAGTTCTCGTCCTCCAACTCGATTCTTCAGAACGTCTCCGCCTCCCGACCGAGCCGATGCTCTTCTGCAGGCGGTGTGCACTCTAAAGGCAGAAGGTGTGGTGATCCCTGTTCCTCTTCAGGAGCAAGGTCACGGTTTTTACTCCAATTTGTTTGTGGTGCCAAAAAAGGACGGATCCTTCCGTCCCGTTCTGGACCTAAAACTTCTCAACAAGTACGTAAAAACCAGACGGTTCCGGATGGAATCCCTCCGTTCCGTCATCGCCTCAATGTCTCAAGGAGATTTCCTAGCATCAATAGACATCAAGGATGCTTATCTCCACGTGCCGATTGCTCCAGAGCATCAGCGTTTTCTACGGTTCGTTATAGGAGACGAACACCTTCAGTTCGTAGCTCTGCCTTTCGGTCTGGCGACAGCCCCACGGGCTTTCACCAAGGTCATGGCAGCAGTAGTAGCAGTCCTGCACTCTCAGGGACACTCTGTGATCCCTTACTTAGACGATCTGCTTGTCAAGGCTCCCTCTCAAGAGGCATGCCAACACAGCCTGGACGTTGCACTGGAGACTCTCCAGAGTTTCGGGTGGGTCATCAACTTTTCCAAGTCAAATCTGACCCCGACCCAATCGCTGACATATCTTGGCATGGAGTTTCATACTCTCAGCGATAGTGAAGCTTCCGCTGGACAAACAGCGTTCACTACAGACAGGGGTGCGATCCCTCCTTCAAGACCAGTCACACCCCTTGAGACGCCTCATGCACTTCCTAGGGAAGATGGTAGCAGCAATGGAGGCAGTCCCTTTCGCGCAGTTTCATCTGCGTCCACTACAGTGGGACATTCTACGCCAATGGGACGGGAAGTCGACGTCCCTCGACAGGAACGTCTCCCTTTCTCAGGCGGCAAAGGAATCTCTTCAGTGGTGGCTTCTTCCCACCTCATTGTCAAAGGGAAAGTCCTTCCTACCCCCATCCTGGGCGGTGGTCACGACGGACGCGAGTCTGTCAGGGTGGGGAGCGGTTTTTCTCCACCACAGGGCTTAGGGTACGTGGACTCAGCAAGAGTCCACCCTTCAGATCAATGTTCTGGAAATCAGAGCAGTGTATCTTGCCCTACAAGCCTTCCAGCAGTGGCTGGAAGGGAAGCAGATCCGAATTCAGTCGGACAACTCCACAGCGGTGGCATACATCAACCACCAAGGAGGAACACGCAGTCGGCAAGCCTTCCAGGAAGTCCGGCGAATTCTGACGTGGGTGGAAGACACGGCATCCACCATATCAGCAGTTCACATCCCAGGCGTGGACAACTGGGAAGCAGATTTTCTCAGTCGCCAGGGTATGGACGCAGGGGAATGGTCTCTTCACCCGGACGTGTTTCAAGAGATCTGTCGCCGCTGGGGGACGCCGGACGTCGACCTAATGGCGTCCCGACACAACAACAAGGTCCCAGTCTTCATGGCGCGGTCTCACGATCACCGAGCTCTGGCGGCAGACGCCTTAGTTCAAAATTGGTCGCAGTTCCGGCTCCCTTATGTGTTCCCACCTCTGGCACTGTTGCCCAGAGTGCTGCGCAAGATCAGGTCCGACTGCCGCCGCGCCATCCTCGTCGCTCCAGACTGGCCGAGGAGGTCGTGGTACCCGGATCTGTGGCATCTCACGGTAGGCCAACCGTGGGCGCTACCAGACCGACCAGACTTGCTGTCTCAAGGGCCGTTTTTCCATCGGAATTCTGCTGCCCTGAACCTGACTGTGTGGCCATTGAGTCCTGGATCCTAGCGTATTCAGGATTATCTCAAGACGTCATTGCCACCATGAGACAAGCTAGAAAACCAACCTCCGCCAAGATCTACCACAGGACGTGGAAGATATTCTTATCTTGGTGTTCTGCTCAGGGAGTTTCTCCCTGGCCATTTGCATTGCCTACTTTTCTTTCCTTTCTACAATCCGGTTTGGAAAAAGGTTTGTCGCTCAGCTCCCTTAAAGGCCAAGTCTCAGCGCTATCTGTATTTTTCAGAAGCGACTAGCACGGCTTCCTCAGGTACGCACGTTCCTGCAAGGGGTTTGTCATATCATCCCTCCTTACAAGCGGCCGTTAGAGCCCTGGGATCTGAACAGGGTTCTAGTTGCTCTCCAGAAGCCGCCTTTCGAGCCTATGAGGGATGTTTCACTTTCTCGACTTTCACAGAAAGTGACTTTTCTAGTAGCGGTCACCTCGCTTCGGAGAGTGTCCGAGCTAGCAGCGCTCTCATGCAAATCTCCCTTCCTGGTGATTCACCAGGACAAGGTGGTTCTGCGCCCGATTCCGGAGTTTCTCCCTAAGGTGGTATCCCCCTTTCATCTCAATCAGGATATCTCCTTACCCTCTTTGTGTCCTCATCCAGTTCATCAATGTGAGAAGGATTTGCATTTGTTGGATCTGGTGAGAGCACTCAGAATCTACATTTCCCGCACGGCGCCCCTGCGCCGCTCGGATGCACTCTTTGTCCTTGTCGCTGGTCAGCGTAAAGGGTTGCAAGCTTCCAAATCCACCTTGGCTCGATGGATCAAGGAACCAATTCTTGAGGCCTACCGTTCTGCTGGGCTTCCGGTTCCCTCAGGGCTGAAAGCCCATTCTACCAGAGCCGTGGGTGCGTCCTGGGCATTACGGCACCAGGCTACGGCTCAGCAGGTGTGCCAGGCGGCTACCTGGTCGAGTCTGCACACTTTCACCAAGCATTATCAGGTGCATACCTACGCTTCGGCGGACGCCAGCCTAGGTAGACAAGTCCTTCAGGCGGCGGTTGCCCACCTGTAGGAAGGGACTGTTTTTACGGTCCTGTCACGAGGTGTTATTTTACCCACCCAGGGACTGCTTTTGGACGTCCCAATCGTCTGGGTCTCCCAATTAGGAGCGATAAAGAAGAAGGGAATTTTGTTACTTACCGTAAATTCCTTTTCTTCTAGCTCCAATTGGGAGACCCAGCACCCGCCCTGTTGTCTTAGGGGTTTTTGTTTTTCCGGGTACACATGTTGTTCATGTTAAATGGTTCAGTTCTCCGATGTTCTTCGGATTGAATTTGTTTTTAAACCAGTTATTGGCTTTCCTCCTTCTTGCTTTTGCACTAAAACTGAGGAGCCCGTGATCCCACGGGGGGTGTATAGGCAGAAGGGGAGGGGCCTTACACTTTTAAGTGTAGTGCTTTGTGTGGCCTCCGGAGGCAGTAGCTATACACCCAATCGTCTGGGTCTCCCAATTGGAGCTAGAAGAAAAGGAATTTACGGTAAGTAACAAAATTCCCTTCTTTTAACAGAGCAGCAAAGAGACTACAGGAGCAGAATAACAGGACAGGTTGGGTCCTTTTATTTTTTTTTTTTTTTTTTTCTTTTAAATTTTCCTCTTAACAATTCCTTTCCCCCCCCCCCCAAAAAATCTTATCTACACAGTATGAGAGTATAGATGACTTCACCGTCTGACCACTGTATTTTATAACCTAAAAACATTGCAATAAAGCTCCAAAATGCACCCAAAGCTCTGGGTATGAACCCAGCCATAACACAATCGTACGTAGAGGGGTCGTCCACTACTGGGAAAAAACCCCTTATCATTCCCTTTGTTTGTTCCTGTAAAATAAATAAGCCTATTCTCTCCTCCGGTGCGGCCGCAGTTCCAGCGATGTCTAAACTTGCGTTCCCTTTCAAGCTCCCTCTTGTTTTGCAATATTTATGGACTTCTCTAAGCCTAACTTTAAGCGGCAGAGATGTAAGATATAACAGAAATTAAAGGGGGTTTCCTTTTAAACACATTCAGAACCTATTGACAGAAGTGTTTTCCATTTTATGATGATAGGTGTCCAATCCACGACGACTATAACGAAAGCCCTGTGTTCTTCATTCCGCTTGACTGTGGTTGGGTTTTTGCGGTCGAGCATATTTTCTGCTATTTATCTTCATGCACTTTAGAGGTTGTATCAAGTTTAGAGGGTCTTTATTTTTTTTGTGTTTACAAACTTGGTACACATTTGGTACGACTCATCTGTACTAGTGATGAATGGAGCCCACCGGAATCTTACATTTATCAGCTATAATTGGGCCCTTACTAGTCCCATGCATTTATTGATCATTGTGGGAGCACAGGCTCCTGAACTGGTTGTGTGTGCTGTGCAGTAATCCTGCGTGCCAAGGCCTGTTTTACTACACTTATACCTTCTATTTTTATTGAAATAGGTGAAAATATAAATATCTGCTGGAGCCCGGATGGTCAGACCATTGCAGTAGGAAATAAGGACGATGTTGTCACCTTTATAGATGTAAAAACCCATCGCCCCAAAGCAGAGGAACAGTTCAAGTTTGAAGTCAATGAAATCTCCTGGAACAATGATAACAATATGTTCTTCCTCACAAACGGGAATGGTTGTATCAATATCCTGAGGTACAGTGTCTATCGTTCAGCTCATATGTGGCTGATGTAGGAATTCATGTCCTAAGCTTAATTAATACACATAACATTCTCTTAAAGGGAACATGGCAGTATTTCATCCCCCCCACACCCCCCATAACACGAATCAAACACATGTACAATGTAGCTGTTGAATATACAAGTTAATTCATTCCTAAAGAGGTATTCCCATTTCCAAGATCCTATCCCAATATGTAGTAGGTGCAATCATATTAGCAAACCCCTCCAATTGGTAATGTAGTATAGTTCTCCTGATTAGCTATGTCTCTTACGTTACATGCAGGGCATTACAGTACATTAGGTATCCATGGTTTCGACCATGCATATAGTGACAGGGTGCTAGTGGTCGTAACCTTGGATACCTGAGCTACTGTAATGCCCTGCATATAAGGTTAGAGACATAGCTAATCAGGAGAACTATACTACATTTCCAATTGGAGGGGTTTGCTAATATGATTGCACCTACTACATATTGGGATAGGATCTTGGAAATGGGAATACCTCTTTAGGAATGAATTAACTTGTACAAGGTATTTGCAATTATTATTAATAATAATAATAATAATAATAATATTTTTCCTACTATATAACTATATATTGGGATAGATTCATGGAGATGGGAATACCCCTTTAAATATTCCCACAATGTCCTCACCCCTCCCCCCCCCCCCCCCCCACCCAGAGAATTTAGTGCAATGGGTTGTGATAATGCATCCTCCCCTTCCCGCACTGCATTCTTTAGCGGCCCCTCTTTCACTAGTTGATGGTACTGCCCCTCCAGCCTCATTGCCATATTGCTTCAAATCGCTATTTAGTGACTTTTTGATGTAGCAGATTTTCTAAACCAATTAAATTTCTTTACCTTTTTATATTATTATTTTTTTTTTTTTTTTTTAATCTAGTTGGATGCTTTCCGTTTTCTTTTTGGTAGATTGTGTTTTTAAATAGCTGCTTTGTTTTTGCTACTTTCTGTTTAACTTTGACAAAGCTTTGATGTGCGGATTACATGTGTTTTTAGTGCATTTCCACAGCAGAAACAACTTCAAAACACGTGCATTTTTACCGGCTGATTTTCTGCATCTAATGCAATTATATAGGAAAAATCTGCACATAAACGTAACGAATCTGAGATCTAAATTTGCATGTTGTGGATTTAGAACACACTGCAGGTCAGTTTACGCAGTGTTTGTAAAAATCTCATGGCTACTGGTTTTTTTTTTTTGTTTTTTTTTTTTTACAATTCTTTTTAAACTCATTCCCTTTGCTGTAATAGGCTGCTTCTTTTGTGCAGTGAAATTACACAACCTCAATAACTCATGGGAACTTAACCTTAGCAACAACATTGTACGGTTATAAGATCATTTGCACATGTTGAGTATTTGAGGTTTTGTTTTTGTTTACATCAGTATTTATAAGCTAAAACCAGGAGTGGGTAAAAAATGCAAAAGTGGTGCCTCTTCTTTTTTTTTTTTATATACTTTACCTCTTATTGGAGATCCAGCTGCGCCTGTTAACCCCTTCAATTCTGCTGTTAAACATCGACAGCGGAATTTAAAGTGCCGTGGCAGGGATTGCGCTGTTACCCATTGCCATCCGAGGCCCGTAATGCGATCACGGGGCACCATGGTGTTGTCATAGTAGCAAGGAGTCAGCTGATAACCACTGATGGTACCATGACTCACTTCCTGTGATAGCTGACAGCGCGTCGGCGCTCATAGATCAGCATTTCTGCTGATCAGAGCGATGCTGCTATGATCAGCAGAAATGCACAGATCTCCAGACTCTGCAGTGATAAAGTCCGCTAGGGGGACTAGTAAAATAAATAAATGGAAAAAAAATGTGAACTCCCCCTTTTGCCCCAAATAAAAGTGGAAAAAAAAAATTACACACATTTGGTATTGCCACTTTCAGAAATGCCCTATCTACCAAAATATAAAATCAGGTAATCTGATCGTAAATGGCGTGGTGAGAAAAGAATTTCAAGCATCAACATTCCATTTTTTGATCTTGGTATCTTTTCTTTAAAATGTAATAACAGGTGACCAAAACATCGCATCTACATAAAAATGATATAATTAAAAACGACTGCTCAGGATACAAAAAATAAGCTCTCATTGAGCTCCTGATCTCAAAAATATGAACGCTACGGGTCTCGGAAAATGGCGACAAAAGCGCTATTCTTTTATTGGTGTTTGGACAAACTTTTGAATTGTTTTCACTATTTAGATAAAAGTATACATGTTTGGTATCTATGAACTCGTACCGACTTGAGGTATCATATGGTCACGTCAGTTTTACCATATATTGAAGAGTAAATAAAAGACCCAAAAAAACAATTGTGTGTGAGCCAAATATCATTCTACTGTGCTCCGATTCTCTAACATGCGAGAATCTGAGCACAGGTGAGGGGAAGGAGAGATTAATATCTCCATCTTCTTCATTACCTATCTCTGCATGTATCGGACTGCACTCAGAGGGTATCTGAGAGTAGTCTGATACATCACACATGCCCATAGGCTTGTATGGGTGCGTATGAGCCAAGATACGCTGCCAATCGCAGCATGCTGGGATTTCTCTCTCTCGTGCCGCTGCAACATGAGAGAAAAAAAAAATCACAGATCTGCGCTCCCTCATTGAATAGCATTGCCCTCATCCGATTCATCAGCTCGTGTGACCCTGACCTAAGGCTATGCTCTCACAGTGAGCTTTTTGTGAATGTTTGATGCTACGTGGTTTGTGCTGCTTCAAAAAACACAGCATCCTTTCAGTTCAAGCAAAATTGATGGGATTTATATAAATCTCATACCAACAGTGTTTTTTTACGCTGCAAGAACTAACCTACGTTTTGTTTTTCATATTTGCAGCAGGTCACTCTGTTGGGGGTGCACTGCGTTTTCTGTGCCGATTTCCACATAGACTTGCATTAGATCCGGAAAATCCGCAGGTAAAAAATGCACTTCTGGTTTTAGTGCCTTTCTGCAGCAGAAGCACATCAAAAACACATGTAATCCGCACCTAAGTATGTCAAAACCAAATACCAGGAAGTTTAAAAAACAAAGCAACCTTATTTAACGCATGACACACCGAGCAGAGACCAAAAAACACAATGGCAAAAATTCGATAAAAACACATGAAAACGGTATTAATAGGTGCAGAAATGGTGTAACATCAAAAGCTCATCATGGGAAGAAAGCCTTAATATGGTTGCTGCGTCTGCGTTATGATCTGGTTTCATTTTTTTTCCATAAAGGGAAATTGCAACCCAGTACCCCTGACCTGTCACATGATACAAATCAAATGTGTACATCATTGACTAATAGGGTCTTATTGATGTAAGTGTGAAAACCTCCTTAGCGATCTGATAAAGGAAAGCTATGTACTTCAAAAAAGAAAACTACGTCCGGATTCTCACATTTGCGCCTCACAGTTGGAGTACTGATCAAGATGTGTATACTGGCTGTGGGTCTCCTGACTCAAGCTAGACACTTCATATGTCTATGAGGCTCTTGCTCTCAGTTCGGGAGACATGCGTCATGGTCCGTATATCACGGACTGTGTCTCAGATGTATGAATGTGGCCCAAGGCTGTAGCCAGGTTCAACATTTTTGCAACTTTCTAAATAGACTATTAAAGATGGGCTCCCATTTGTTGCAGTCAAGGGTCTTGGTTCTTTACCTGGGCAAGAATGTTACAAATTAGTTACATCTCCTGGTTCTGATGGTTCTCTTTACTCTGCTGTCATCTTCACGGTGCAGTGGGGAGGGGGTTGTGTACTGATCTCCACAGTGTGGAGAGGGGTGACGAAATCTTCAGTTTCAGGGAGGGCAGAGAGAAAATTCTGTAGGTAAATTAGAAAGCACATGAGAATGAAATTCCGTATCTTTCGGATTATAAGACGCACTTTTCCTCCAAAAAATTGGGAGGAAAATGAGGGGTGCGTCTTAAAATCCAAATATAGCTTACCGGGGGGACTGTATGTGCTTTGACCGGGTGTGTTCGGGTGGCCGGGTGCCTGTTGCTGCGTGCGGGCAGCTGGGTGCCTGTTGGTGCCGCCTGCCTCTATGTCCTGGAAGCTGGCTGCCACTCTGTGCGTGCGGGTGGCTGTGCGGCAGGTGTCCCAGTGTGTCCGCGGTCCAAGTTTCAAATGATGGCGTTGGGAGTCAGCACGTGCGCAGATAGAGCCCTTGGATGAGAGCTCCATCTGCGCATGCGCCGCTCCAGGCGCTATCATTTGGACCGCGGACACACTGGGACACTCACCACACCAGCCTGCTTCACTACTGACCTGCCGCCGCCGCTGACCTGCCGCCGCTGACCTTCCGACGCCAGCACAACGTCTGCCTACCTCTGGTAAGACGACGCCGGAGTATAAGACGGACCCCATTTTTATTTATTTTTTTTTATCTCTAAATTTGGGGTGCGTTTTATAATCTGGTGCATCTTATAAAACGGAAAATATGGATTGAAGCTTTGTCGATGCATGTGAGCTGGAAGCCCCCTGGATACACAGACCTCACATCCAGCATATATTACTGGGAGGGCGACCCTCACGACAAAAAACCTGATATTTGGATCAGGCTGCAACTATCAGGAGATCTGTGAGTCAATATTATAGATTGAAACTTACTGCAATTTTATTAACTAAAGGTAATCCCTAACATTATATATGGAAAGTGTCCAGGGTCTCTAAGGCCTCAATACTGGGTTAAGAAAATGATCATTGAGGCTTATGTCTTTGTTATCTTTGCCATTGGCTCCGAAAATGTACACTAGTCTGTCCTTCTAGGCTTGTATAATGGGTGTTTTTAGGACTTTTGATCGATAACTTCCGTATGATTTGTGCCTTATGATGTTGATCTGCCTTCATTCCCCCTCTTTCCCCCATCCCCATAATGGTGCTGTTCATCTGTCACCTCACTGACCGCTTCCACAGCAGCAAGCTTCATATGCATATGTTTCTGCAATATACAGCTCTGGCAAAAATTAAGAGATCACTGCAACATTTTCAGTTTTTCTTTTATAGGTATATTTTTGAGTAAACTGTAAATTGTTCTTTTATTCTATAAACTACAGACAACATTTCTCTGAATTTCCACGCAATAAATTTTGTAAAAATCATGGTTATTCAACAAAATATTGATTTTTGAACTCTTCGTGAGTTAAAACATTAGTATTGTTGTTTGTGAATGATTCTGATCTTGATTTCTTTGCCTTATTTGAGGTGTGAAAGCAATGTGCATTTTTTCTTCATCGTTCCTTATGGGAGACCCAAACCATGGGTGTATAGCTTCTGCCTCCGGAGGACACACAAAGTACTACACTCAAACGTGTAGCTCCTCCCTCCGGGCTATATACACCCCCTGGATGACAATCTAACCAGTTCAATGCTTTGTGTTTCAGGAGGTCACACACACACATGCATTCTCTGATTTTTTCATTTTTATTTTTTGATTTTAAAGATTTGGAAGAAAAGCGGGTCCAGTCTGGACTCCCGGCATGTCCCTTCTCACCCCACTGTGTCGGCGGTGCTGTTAAGGTTGACTTTACAAGGCTGGAGCCTTCACATGCCGCGCTCCTTCACATCCTCTGAGAGGCTCTGGGTTGAAGTGGGAGCCATCACGGTCCTCTTTGCTTGCAGAAGACCGGTCTCCATCCGCAGCCCTGTCTGGTTCCTGCTGGAAGGAGCGTTTAACCCCCCTCAGGGACTGGCCCTGCGTCTCAAAAGCTAAGTATTGAGACGTTTTTCAGGGGTCCCGGGTACTTTTATTAGGGGGAAAGTATGTTTTTTATGTTTACTGTAGATTCCGGCCAGTTCTGGGGGTTTCCCCTGAGAACCGCGCCGAAGGTGCCTGCTCGTCGGCCGCATGTTAAGATCTAGGCCCCGGCTTCTGTTTGGGCCTAGTTTCGGTTTCATCTTCCTCTGCATGTCATTCATGCAGGGGAATAGAGTGGCGCCGCCCACCGGCCATCCAGCAAAGGGGAGGACACTCCTCTCTGAGGAGATGTTTCCCTCCCCTGCATCTCTCCTTAGCCCTCCGGTTTCCCGCTCTTGGGCTAATCTCCGCCCCCCCTCCTCCTCCCAGCGCCATTTTCTCAGCGTTTATCACACTGATCGGCGCTGGCTGCTGAATCTGCTGCTTTCTTGGAAGGCTGACGCTTTACTGGGGGTCCGAGCTGTGGAATCCGGAGGGCACACAGAGAGCGGTCGGGTAAGCCACAACCTCTGGTTGTGGGCTTTATTATACACTCTCAGGACATTCTATACGAGTGTATTCTTACTGCAGAGCTTCCACCTCAGCAGCATGTCTGTCACCCGGAGCAAGGCTGCAAACATGTACGCTATATGCACTGCATGTAAGCGCATTCTGCCAGAGCCAAGCACATACCCACATTGTGATGCCTGTGCTAACATGGTTGTGTCTCAGCCTGGAGCCTCCTCAGGGGTCCCTCCGGCTGCTCCGGCCCCGGTGGCTGAACACCCGGCTTGGGTAGCATCCTTTTCCCAAGCTATTTCCCAGTCTTTTGCCGACTCCATGGGGCAGCTGTCCCGGACACTGCTGACCATGCATCAGCCCTCTTCTCAGGGTGCCTCTGCTGTTCCGAGTTCTGCAGAGCTCTCAGAGCATGTTCTAGGACCCCGTCCCCCTAAACGGAGACGCAGGGACCCTTCTCCTTCCTCGTCCCACGGCTCTGATTCACGAGCCGAGGTGCAGGGCGAGGAGGATTAGTTTACTGTGGGCTCAGACGCTGCCTCTATGTACCCCATTGACGTGTCTGAGGGTGATGCGGATGTTAGTGACTTGATTGCATCCATTAACTCCGTACTGAACCTCAATCCACCAGAGTCAGAGGAACAAGCCTCTCTGGTAGAGATACACCAGTTTACCTCACCTAAGAGAGCTAAGAGTGTGTTTTTTAACCACTCCAGTTTTCGGACCACTGTTACCAAGCCCAGGGCCTGTCCTGACAAACGTTTTCCGAAGCGTACTTCTGATGACCGTTTTCCTTTTCCACCAGAGGTGGTTAAGGAATGGGCCCAGTCTCCAAAGGTAGACCCTCCAGTGTCCAGAATCTCAGCCCGCACAGTCGTAGCTGTGGCTGATGGCACTTCTCTTAAGGATCCCACTGACCGCCAGGTTGACCTTCTGGCCAAGTCTGTATATGAGGCGACAGGAGGCTCGTTCTCCCCGTCTTTTGCGGCAGTGTGGGCTCTTAAGGCAGTCTCTGCCTCTCTGGCAGAGATACATTCCCTCACCAGGGACTCTATGCCTGAGATGGATGCCTTAACTTTTCAAGCTTCGGCTTTTTCATCCTACGCCATGTCTGCCATCCTGGAGGCTTCTCACCGCACGGCGGTGGCCTCCGCTAACTCCCTCGCGATCCGCAGGATCTTGTGGCTTCGAGAGTGGAAAGCAGACGCTTCCTCTAAGAAGTACCTTGCGGGTCTTCCTTTTGCTGGATCCCGGCTGTTTGGTGAACAACTGGATGAAATAATTAAGGAAGCTACTGGCGGGAAGAGTACTTCCTTGCCACAAACTAAAACCAGAAAACCTGTCCAGGGCAGGAACCAATCGAGGTTTCGTTCCTTTCGTTCCTCTAACTGGTCATCCTCTAAGCCCTCGACCTCGTCCACTACCGCAGCCAAGGATCGTAAACCCAACTGGCGCGCGAAGCCGCGTCCTCAAAAGACCGGAGGAGCCGCTGCCACTAAGGCAGCCTCCTCTTGACTATCTGGCTGCGCCAGCAACGTCCTTGGTCGGTGGCAGGCTCTCCCACTTTGGCGACGTGTGGTTTCAACACGTCTCCGATCAGTGGGTGCGAGATATCATCTCCCACAGCTACAGGATAGAATTTTCTTCCAGCCCGCCAAACAGATTTTTTCTGTCCACCCCCCCCTGCTCCAAAGCCGCCGCCTTTTCTCAGGCCGTGGCATCCCTGCAGGCCAACGGTGTAATTGTTCCGGTTCCCGCCCGGGAACGGTTCAGCGGTTTCTACTCAAACCTCTTTCTAGTCCCCAAGGAGGACGGTTCCTTCCGGCCCATCCTGGATCTCAAGCTTCTCAACAAGCATGTTCAGGTGCGGCACTTTCGCATGGAATCTCTGAGATCGGTCATTGCCTCAATGACCCGAGGATATTTTCTGGCATCCATCGACATCAGAGATGCCTATCTGCATGTGCCTATTGCGGTTTCACACCAGCGTTGGCTACGCTTTGCAATCGGAGAGGAACATTTCCAATTCGTGGCTCTCCCCTTCGGCTTAGCCACGGCCCCTCGAGTATTCACCAAGGTCATGGCAGCAGTGGTTGCGGTTCTGCACCTCCAGGGGTTGGCAGTGATTCCTTACCTGGACGACCTTCTAGTCAAGGCCTCATCCAGTGCAGACTGCCAGCGGAGTGTCTCACTCACTCTCGCCACGCTCGTTCAGTTCAGGTGGCTGGTCAACCTGCCCAAGTCCACTCTGACCCCGACCCAGGTGCTTCTTTACCTAGGGATGCAATTCGAGACTCTGCCGGCACTTGTCAAGTTGCCCTTAGTCAAACAGCAGTCCCTTCGTCTGGCGGTGCGCTCTCTGCTGAGGCACCGCCGTCATTCCATCAGACACCTCATGCAGGTGCTAGGTCAGATGGTGGCATCAATGGAAGCGGTTCCCTTTGCCCAGTTCCATCTGCGTCCCCTGCAGCTGGACATTCTCCGCTGTTGGGACAAGCGGATCTCTTCCTTGCACAGGTTGGTGGCTCTGTCGTCACTGACCAGGAGCTCCCTTCAGTGGTGGCTTCGGCCCCTCTCTCTGTCTCAGGGACGCTCCTTCCTGACTCCGTCCTGGGTGATCCTCACCACGGATGCCAGCCTCTCCGGTTGGGGAGCAGTATTTCTCCATCACCGAGCACAGGGCACTTGGACTCCGTCCGAATCAGCCCTCTCGATCAATGTGCTGGAGATCAGAGCTGTGTTTCTAGCTCTCCTAGCCTTTCACCACCTGTTGACGGGCAGGCACATTCGAGTTCAGTCGGACAACGCGACAGCGGTTGCCTACATCAATCACCAGGGCGGGACTCACAGCCGTCTGGCGATGTTGGAGGTTCAACGAATCCTCCAGTGGACGGAGGACTCCAAGTCCACCATATCTGCAGTCCACATCCCAGGCGTGGAAAACTGGGAGGCCGATTATCTCAGCCGTCAAACCGTGGACAGCGGCGAGTGGGCCCTGCATCCGTCAGTGTTCAGATCAATCTGCCGCAAGTGGGGCACTCCGGAAGTGGATCTAATGGCATCCCGGCACAACAACAAGGTTCCGGTTTACATGGCTCGCTCCCACGATCCTCAGGCCTTCGCAGCGGACGCACTGGTTCAAGATTGGTCTGTTCCGTCTGGCCTATGTGTTTCCCCCTCTAGCTCTCTTGCCCAGGGTTCTGCGCAAGATCGGAATGGAGGGCCGTCGAGTCATAATCATTGCTCCGGA